>NC_048896.1:51298999-51357873 GCF_011077185.1 Oxyura jamaicensis | reverse complement strand
CCCCCCCCAACTTATTCTCCAGTAGGATAGTAGGATGTCAACAGCTACCGTACCTTAACTAGCTCCGGTATACCCTCGATGGTGACTAATTTCTAAGGATTTCAGGACAGGGCTGACCATCATCTCCGTCACTTCTGTCTCTCGCTTCCCAGGAGAAGCGGCCCTTCTGCTTGCCCAGCCATACTGGCCATCTGAACCCATTCTAGAGCCTCTGAAGCTGCATATTATGGCTCTCCAAAACTGCTTGGTGAGGATCACGTACCTCTGCAGACCTGCGGTAGCAGCCAAAGGGGCTGCCTGTATTGATTTACTTGCAGGGCTGGGAGAGGGCTGTGGGAGCTGGTGAGAACCTCCCCGCAGTAATTTCTTGGACTCTGCAGGAGAATGTGAGCAAGTATCTGCCTGGAGGGAGAGGGAAAACCAGGGTTTTAAGGAAGATCACAATCTGACTTCTCTTCAATCTGTGAAACTAATACACTTCTTATGCAGAGCACCTCTAGCTGCGGGGTTTTTGCTTTCCGTTTGCTTCCAGCGAAGAGATGTCTGGAGTGTTTTCTTTATGGTACAGTCTGTACGAGGTTCTGTTGATGGATTAGGTAATGTTCGAATTTTATATGAAAATTTGTGCAATTATCTCTAGGAGCTAAGGGGAAGGCCAACACGTCCATCTTTGATCAAATGCACATGGTTTCATTTTCCACTGCTCTGTACACGCAAGCTTTAGTACTTTTTAAGTTGTGCTCATGTAGAGGCTGCTGTATGTGCCATGTGAGCTTTTCAGTAAATGAATCTACGTGATCCAGTGTTAATGAGCCACTGAAAACTTCTGCAGTTTCTGATATGGAGTCCAAGTGCAGTGCCTTTGGAAGCCTGGTACAGCTGCGTGATTTTAGATTATAATTTCCAGAATGTGCTAATGGAAGAAACTGGTTCTAAATATCGGAGAAAACATATTTGGCTAGCAGAAATTGTTGAAACTGATTTCCCTTTGCAAACCACACACTAGTGATTCAGACTGAAGAATGCTTTAAGCCTTTTGTCTGTAAGGTACACGTCTTATGTAGGCTTCTGTTTTAATTTACTGCACTTGTATGCAGGTTTTTCAAACTAGTCACAGTGGTCTCTTATAAATCACAAGAAATAGTCCACCCTCAATACCCTTTCCAGCCCTACACAATGAGTCAAGGCTTGTCAAAGACCATTTTAGAAATCTTGAATAAATCTGACATTATGTTGAGACAGCTGTTAAATATATTTCTTTTTTCCCCCCAGGTTTCCTTTCCCTCACTATGAACAATGCAATTGGTTTAGTGCTATTTTTAGCCTGACTTTTCATTTCAGTCATATGTATTCCTACCTTCCATGCACACTTAAGTTAATTTATTCTAACATGAAAAATACTGGGAAAATCTCTACCCCCCACAAAAAAGATTTTACAAGCTGAACTGAAGGCTGGCTGTTGCGCATACACACTCCAGATGCCCAAGCCCACCATTAAAGGAGTAAAATCAGATTTCAGGGTGCAGTCTGACTTTTACTCACCTCTTCCCTCAAAACAAATGTCTCTTCTAAACAAAAATGTCAGCAGATGTGGGTAAACTAGCCCGTGTGTCTGACAGTTTGCTCCAGTGTGTGGAAGGGACAGTGAAAGTCTGCTGATTTTTCTGCTTGTTTAATAGGCTTTCATCTGTCATGAGAGAGTAGTGGCATTTTTTTTTTTTCCTTTTGATCTTGCTTTTTAAAGTATAATAGTGAAAATCAGAGGTGTCCTCCTGTCTGTTATTGATAACGCAGGCATATCTCTGACACCAGTGGCAGTTTTGGTGCTCCTCAGTGACAGCATGACTGGACCATGCTTAAGTTGGCAATGAGTTTTACCTTTCCTTTTAGAAGTGCTCCTTTCTTCTCCTGGTTTTCACCCATAGGCTGGCAGTGAGGTGGGAATTTCAAGTTGGCTTGGCTCAGACTCTTAATGGGAGATCAGATCACTTCTGCTTGAGGGCGAGGATCCAGGTATTGAGCTCAGAAATTTGGGCAAAACACCCAGTTCTCTCAGATCATGCTTTGGTTAATGGTGACCGCTCATGAGTCAGGAAAGGGACAAATGCGGTGGGTCAACGTAACCCATCTGTGCTAGTAGCTAAGTGTATGGTACACGCTGCTTTGTGTTTCTGAGTGAAGGAATAACATCACTAACTTGGAGAAAAAAAAAGGAAAAAAAAGAGAACTATAACTAAAATCTCTATTGTTGCCTTTCCAAAGGGGATTAAATGAGACAATAACTAATAAATAATATACAGAGCTTATGGGTCTGTCTTCAATTGGAGTTTAAACAAAGAGGTCTGGGCTTTTTAAGTGCCTCCTCAAATGTGCAGCTCTCTGGAAATGTTTGTTGCCAGAACTTCCCTGGCATCGCAACAGAGGGTGCTTCCTCCCGGGGCAGCGGCGGCCAGCGTGAGCGAGGCATCCTGCGGGGTGGCGGTGACCAACTGCGCCGTCCCCACCGCGGCTCTGCGTGTGGCCAGCCCCACCAGCGGGCTGCAAGTCCACATGCCAAATTACTGGGGCACCTGCGTGCCCTCCTGTCCTGCTGTGCCTGGGAGTGATGGGATGGGGACTCAGTCTTTGTTTTTGGACTGCTCTACGTGCCGCGCTGAGTGCCTTCTGCAAGTCAGAAGCGAGCGTGGGACATGCAGACATCGGTCATGTTTTGTCTGTGGCCCTCCCAATTATAAACGTCATGAGATCAGAGGGAATGAACCCTTGCCAATTATGAGACCTTTTAATGTCAAGTGGTGACTAATAAACATATGAACCGCAGATGCGGTGGTGGTGGTGGTGCAGTCGTACCTGTTGCCTTAAACCTTTTCTAGTATTAATTACTCTGAGAATTGCTGGTTGTGTGCCTTAGCGATTTCTGCCGATAAAATAATGCATCTTTTCTTCGTTCATTGTCCATCAATGGAGTGCAGAGATATCAGCCCAGTTAAAACAAACACACAAACAAAAAGGGCAAGTTTTTGCCCCATTTTAAGCTGCATGTTAACAACTGCAGAACGATGCCACTTGCCTACTGTATGTTTTTAGAGGTGTGTTTCTGCAGCCATGAATACCAGAACCTAACATTTTGACCAAGAAAAACCGTAATGTCTGGGGAAAATGAAAAATAGAGCACTAACAATGTAGAAAACATAGCTTATGCAGAACTCAGATGTTTTTAGATGCCAGTAGGTATCAAGATCAAGCATCGGTGCTCCTATAATAAAGTTCAAATTCATTATTTCTACTTCTAGAAACAGCTTTGGACATAAATAGAAACTCTGCAATCTGAGACTATCTGGCATCAGCTCAAACTTTAATGACTTGACATTTCTTTGTTCACACCAATGTCCCAGGGCAAAGCAGCCCCATATGAAGCACTTTTCACTCCAAATTCATATCTTAGTTTCATGCCTATGGTAATGACTGAAGTAGCTGATTAGTAATGGCCATCCCCTTTCTGTTTCCCCTGACCTTCATTCTCTCTTGACTATAGTTCATACATTTCCAGCCCCCCCCCCCCCCCCCTTCTCTGTTTGGCTTTAGAGTAGTACTGCATCAAATGTAACTCATAATCTTTTGTCCTAAGCATTTCAAATGGTTTTCACGGAGCCAGGACCTCCATGCTGTGAAACTCTGACCCCACTATGGTCTCATCTGCAATATGGTTTGAGCTCCAGCAGTCTCTTGCTCACATTTCCTCACTGCCCAGGTTTCTGGGGAGAGGTAGGATGGGAGGGGTGGATAGGGATAAGAAGAATTGCTTGAAACCTGGCCTTTTCTCACTCTCTCTCTCTTTTCTCCTCATCACCCCAAGCCCTGTTCATGCTGACTCCTTATCTGCAAAATTACCCAAAGGAATCCAGCACAGTATAACACCGCTTATGGATTAAAAACCTCTTTATTAACATTAAGTCTTTCTCTTACTATGCTAATATCTGGAAAGTATTCTGTAGATAGGCCACAAATTGCTTTAGAATATTTTTCTTTGTGTTATTTTGCTCCCTTCCCCGGGATCAGCAAGAATATGGTTCAAATATTAATTTTATGGTGTGTCTCTCAAGAGTGGAATATAATGTTCAATTATGCATTCCATCTGCAAGGCTCTGGATGCACAATCCTGCATTAAATAAAGAAAACAATGTGTTTTAAAGAAGAAACAGAAAGAAAGGATATGGCACATAAAAGCGATGGAAGAAGAGCCTTCCATTACGCTTTGTGTAAAATCAGAGGGCGTTGTGTAAACCAGACAGAAGTCAACTGTCTTAAAAACAGAGTCAATACATGTCTCAGATTATGTCATGCTATTAAGGCTTTCCCGCAAGATACAAGTTAAGAAGTAGACTGATGCCTCAGATAGCTATAGCAGAGACCTTGCTAAGCACACTTTTCACACACCCATTCTACACACCTGCACATATATGTATGGCTGTTTGTTCCGCTTTGTTCCATAGCTCCCTTAAAATCCCGCCTCTGGAGGGCATCCTTCATTGCGGGCCATGAGAACTGCTCCGGTGGTTGTAAGCTGTAAAGCTCCAGCTTTCTCGTGGTGCTTTTCCTCGTGGGCTGCAAGAACCTGGTGGCTGTGGCTCTCCTCACTGTGGGAGCATCTGGGGCCAGGACTGGGGCTTTACTTTGGGTAATGAGGAGACCTGGTGAAAGCCCTGTGCTGAGCACTGGGGCTCTGAAGTGCTGCTAATTGAGGCAAGGCAAACACAGGGCATTAATTAGCTTTAAATTCGGAGTGTGAAAACGTCTTCAAAGTGGGCCTGAGCACAAAGAGAGATGGCTGTTCTTCAAGGCAGATGCCTTGAACGTTACTGAGAAGGGGTGGGCAAGCTTTGGAGCGGGAGAAGCCAGGAAGAGCCAGCTCCCTATTCTCCCTTGAGAGACACCCAAGGTATTAGCAACCCTATGTATTTTCCTGTAGGGTGCCATCCAGGTTTACTAGAAGGAGCATTTCGAGTATTCCTCCCCGGCGTGTTTGCTGTTTCAGGAAAGCGCAGTGATTCTTTCTTTGGCGCCTCACCAAGTGCTCTTGGCAAAGCTGTCAAATGTGTCATTGCAATGGGAGGCCTCCTCGCCGCAGCTTCGGCAGTGGGAACTGGCTGGGAAGCGCGGGGCCAGGCCTCGGAGGACCAGTTGCAGAGTGCTCTCAGCGGAAATCCTTTGACTCTGGAGCTTGTTTGCTCTGGCAAACTCCCTGTGCCTGTCTGGACACAATGAGGGTTCAAGACACATGGCTTTTGTTTGGTTTTCCTGGAGGGAAGGCTTTGCTTTTCATTTGGCTGAATTTCTGGGTGGTAAAGAGAGCGAGAGAGCACTTCGGGCTGTGTCGGTCTTTGCCTCGTGTGAGGGTGCTTTTTGGTGACCTTTTGCTTTCTGAGTTGGATGTTGGTACCACAGAGACAGGCTCTTCATCCTCCTTTGTAATAGACAAATAGGGGCTTAGGTACTTAAGGAAAATACATATTTTTCCCTCTCTGTGCTTGCACTTGGGATCAGATGTTCTCACTCCTTATCTTCTCCCAGTAGCTTCTAGTGTTTTTTCCACTACTGCTAAATATTCCTCCATTTTGTGGAGGGTGGCTTTGACCTCCTTCTAGGAAGCTTGACGATTTATTGGTGAAACATTCCCACATGAGGTGGTGTTTGTAGCTGTAGAATAACCCTGGGAAAACAAGACACAACACTTCTTTATCCATGGATCTACGAGATAAAAAAAAAAAAAAAGCCTTGAAACAACACCGAGTGAAGAATGAGAAGGTGAACAAACCAGAATGCAGTTTAGCATCAGGTCTGATCATTTTGTCCCCTTGAATCAGGTCTGCCAGATCCCAGATAATTTCAGTATGCCTTAAAGAATGTGATGTGAGAAAAAATATTTAGTCATTGTAGAGGGCACAATAAAGTGATCTAGCAAGTCATCACAACCTCTACCAGCCCAGGATGTTGCAGAACATATATCACAAAGTGTGATTTCAGGAGCACCACATGAAAATTGGCTGAAGCTTTGCTATTCCATGAAGGCTGCAAATGTACAGCACTTCAACACTGAGGAGAAGCAGGAGGAGTCCTAGAATTTGAGATTAGTTTTCCCCCAACCACTTTTAGTCTCTGGAAAACAACTTACAGGGAACATCAACCCTGACCACTGGTGGACCTCTGAAATCGGCAGGGGATCTTTCACTGATTTTGTTCCACTTCTAGCAGCGCTCCTCCAAATTCTCAAAAGTCAGGTAACAGCGTGCGGTAATTATAACTTCCTCCATGTGATAGCTGGGGTAATTTCTAGCAAATAGCACGAGCTGCTTTAAACACACTTCTGTTTTCTCTGAGCTACACTATGGTTTTATTGGAAGTTTGGATGTGATATTACAGTCCCATCTGAACCAAGTGGGTGCTACCGGTATGCTAGCACTTTGTCAGAAAATACAGAAATAACAGAAAAGGAGGAAGGTATTAAATGACACCAGAGAAAGAAGCAAAGGTGCACCATGCACCCTGTAAAACCAAACCAGGGAAAAGATAACAGCCACAATAGTGTTAATGGAAGTCAAGTTATTAAAAGGGATTGCAAGTTGGGTGGTATAATGCCTGTAATCAGGCTTTGAAAGTGTGCTGAACACAACCCTCTTGACAGAAAGGAAACTATGGGAACTACGGGCATGTTTTCAAATAGGCTGTGGTTTGCTTAACTGTCTTCCCACGAATATGTGTCTGGGAAGTGCATTAGGTGTCTCCCTGCTGCTGTAATTAACTCTTTTCTCCTCTTGCTGTGCTACTTTGCTCAGGTCTTCTTGGGCCAATGTCTCTTGGAAGGGCTGAGATTCCCACTTCGGGCACACACAGGCACTGGGTGAGCTGTAGGTGCTACAGACCAGCTTGCCCCTGATGAGCAGTGGGAGGTGGTCTTGATTGCTTGAAGCTTATCTCCCAGAGGCATTTTTAATTGCTACAATTAATTGTGATCTCCCCTGGGTGAGGGTGATAACCTATGACATACTCCAGTATCCTGGCTCATGTCAAACTCAGGTAATTGCACTCACTTTTTTGCAAGTTCATCCTGCAGAAGCATATTCCTCTTTGGGAGCATATTATTTATTTCAAACCTTAAATTGATGCCTCATGTATTAGAGCAGCTGCAGCATTTCAGATCATTGGAAGGAGAATGATTTCTGAGCATAAAACCCACCACAACGATCCACATTTGCAAGGCAAATGAGTGTTACTCATTCCAACAGCAGCATCTTTGTGCAGCAAGCATCTTTTATCCAGGAACCTCATGAACTTCAGCAAGAAGTGCGAAGTCCTGCACTTGGGGAGGTACAACCCCATGCAGTAGTACAGGCTGGGGGCCAACCAGCTGGAAAGCAGCTTGCTAGGAAAGGACCTGGGGTCCTGGTGGACACCACGTTGAACAAATGCCGTGAGTGCGCCCTTGCAGGAAAGAAGGCTAACAGTGTTCTGGGCTGCATCAGGAGGAGTGCTGCCAGCAGGTCGAGGGAGGTGATCCTTCCCTTCTACTCAGCGCTGGTGAGGTCACAGCTGGAGTGCTAGGTCCAGTTCTGGGCTTCCCAGCACAAGAGAGGCATGCAGCTACTGGAAGGAGTCCAGCGAAGGTGGAAACAAAGATGAGGGAGGGACTGGAGCATTTCTTCTGTAATTAGAGGCTGAGAGAGCTGGGAGAAGAGAAGGCTCGGGAGAATCTCATCAATGCGTACAAATACCTGAAGGGAAGGTGCAAATAAATTGGAGCCAGGCTGTTTTCTTTAGCTCGTTTTTACTCTGAGTATCACGGAGCACTGGCACAGGCTGCCCTGAGAGGCTGTGGGGTCTCCTTGGAGATCTCCTAAAGCCGCCTGGACATGGTCCTGGGCACCCTGCTCTGGGTGGTCTTGCAGGGTGTTGGACCAGATGGCCTCCAGAGGTCCCTTCCCACCTCAGCCATTTGGTGATTTAGGATAATTTCTGGTTTTTAATATTTTCCTGATGTGCTTTGAAACAAAGCCATGTGAAGAATGTATGTGAGCCCAACGAGAAGAGTGGTTTGGCATCAGATCTTTTTGTCTTCCATGTTTTGCCTCCCCAGGTGAGATTTGCCAAATATACTGTTCAGTCTTGACTTTAAGATCGTCCATACCATCACAGCAACAAGAAAACGGGTGCCAAATATCTAACTATGTGAGTTTGGCTGGCCTCTCCCTGGCACACTGTGTAGCAGAGGCTGCAATGGTCTGGTCAGCCGTTGATAGAAAACTGTGAGCCCTGCAGCCTGCCTGCTCTCTTCACATTCATCTCCTCTGCCCAAGGCTGCCTGAGTGTGTTTGATGGCATGTTCAGTCACCTGAGGGGTTATTAGTACTAATATAATGCTGTTGGGTGTGCTTGATGTGCAGTGGCCTTTTTACTATTGATAGTCCCTGTTGGCTGAGCATGGGTCCTCGTTGTTGTCTGTATGTCACCAGATCTGATCCTGACTGTGACCTCAGAGGTTCTGTGAGGACATTAAGGACATCTTGCAGTCTGTCATTTGCAGGGTGTAAATAAGGAGGCAGCCGAAAAACAGACCCTGCTTCAGGGACCACCAGGGCTGCTCCAGCCTTCTTTTGTTGTAGGGGTTGAAGGGAGTCTGAGACTCCACAACCTGTGTACCATCTAAGCAAGGAAAATGACTTCCTTCCTAACTTGGAAGCAGTGAAGGCAAATGCTTTCTGGTGACATGATTCTTTCCTGAAGCAAAGCGCTTTCAGAGCTGCACTGGACATATGGAGCTCTGCACACGCAGCTTTCCATGAATATTGCATTAATCCATATTCCAAGTTATGAATTGCAATCAATCCATTCTTGTGCTAACCGAGCTGCAGCTGCTCCCAGCTGAAAAGTCTTTTGAACTCCGCCAGACGAAATATTCCAAGCCTCGTTCCAAGGTGCAGTAATTGTCATTGTGGTTCTCAGGCTCTCATACATATTTAATTTAGGATACATATCGAAATGTGCATTCGGCTGATGCTGAGGCTGGTGCCAATGCTTGCAGTGATGTTGTCTGAAGACTAGGGAAAGCCAAAATTGTTTCAATACATGGTAATACGTTGATTTCAGCTTCAGTACAGTTAATCTGTATTTGTAGTAAATCATTCAAAACCCAAAGAGAATTCACTGCATGATAAATTAAAGGAAAAGCATCAGCTGCAAAGTTTCAGGGTGAATCTGGGCTTCCTCTGGCTTTGTGGTCTCCAGAGCTAGGAGACAGCTTTCCTCTATTGTAAAGAGAGGAATTGTTTGGAAGTGTGGGCACAAGAACTGGGATCCAAGTTTTTTTCTGATTACAGTGTAGTCCAGCTGTGCCTTGGCTTGTTATAAGGAGAGAACATCCTTGCACTTTAGGTGTAGGCTCCAGTGATCTCACAGACTGGAGGGAGTTACGTACACTTATTTTAGTTCAAGGTCTGGCTTTTTTTTTTTTTTTTTTTTTTTTTTCCCTATCTTTAATATTAGTGGATTATATTCCAACTCTTCAAATTAATAATAATAATAAAAAAGCCTATTGATGACATAATGTGGGAATTAATTTCAATGCATGCACACAGTGTTATGTTATTCATATTGAATCCTCTTTCATGTTGTCTGGGACAGAAGGACATGATTTGTTCACTTTATGAGCTAAGGACCTTCATGTTTAGTGCTAAAGGCTGAGTACCCGACCTTTCCATTTTTAGGTCACTTCCTGGCATTGTCTGAGTGCTAGTTTTTTAAAATTATTTTGAAAAGAAATTATTAATGCCTTATGGTTGGTTACTAGTGAAGTTGTTCAGATTGTATCAGGTTTGAAGGCTATTAAGCCTCAGTCATGTTTTGCCAGTAGCTCTTATTTCTCAGAAAATCGGACTGCAAAACAGTTTTCTTCTTTTTAACAGAATACAATTATTTAAAAAGGAGCAAATGGGGATTTTATAGGGATTCGAAAGCGTATATTTTCTCTCTGATTCCTTCTTGTCTTTACATGCCTGTGTAGGTAGAATTTGGGGGATGTGTACGTAAAAACATAAAATCAAACAGATTTCATCCCCAAATTTACAAACTGAAAATGGCCTGACCAAGAATTTACACCGTGTTTTTTCTGTGAGGTGTTGTTGTCCATCACTGGGGGACAGATGCTGAGCAGCTCCTGTGGCCCTCCTCCTCATTGTGTGGAGAGGAGATAGGAGATGAAGGATGGGCACTGAGGCAGGGCAGAGGTGTGGTTGGGCCCCTGCCCTCTGTGCTGGCCCCGTGCTTTTGTTGCTGGTGGATTAAAGGTGCTTTGATGCCCAGAAGAAGCTGATGGAGAGGGCTACAAAGGGGGTGTGACCAGCCAAGGGACAGGCAACGGAGGGATAGAGTCAGTGCTGCCATGTTTGTGTGCCTCAAATTCCTGTGGCTGCTCCCAGGAAGGACTGTCCATTTGATCTGAAAGGCCGAGACAACAAGTATTTTATATTTACACATAAAATGACATTTCTAACCATATATTTGCAATTAAGCCATTGTTTTTATTAGTCACAAGGGATAATTGCATCCAGAAATTCCCAAAGAAAATGTTATATTGGGCAAAATTACACTGACGTTTCAATTATATGAGTAATATTCTAGCATAGATCAGCAATAAACTTCCCTGAAGGGCCTATTAAACAGGAAGCAAGAAAACAGAGATGGGGCCGTTGCCAAGTGTCTAGCAGTTGTGTGTCTGGTTGTGCCCTTGCTCCTTTTGCCTTTACGCATGCCAAGCAGTTAGTGAAATCCAGCAATGCCTGCAGACAGCAGGCATGCAAGGGAGGGCTTTCTTTTGGAGATGTGGGCTTCCTGGGGCTGGGGGCTGGAAGGGAAGGTCTCTGGTTTCTGCTTTGTGGAAGTGCACCAGGCAAAACTGCTGAGGTCTCCTTGGCGTGGAAGCAAAGACATCCTGTCTTTCAAGGGGTTTTGGTCAGTGTTTGGAGGAAGATCCAAAATGTCTGATTAAAATGCCAGTCTGGTGGCAGACTGGGAGATGACAGGCAAAAGGGAAGGGATCAGATCAGCCACACTGACCAGGGCACCCATGCTCCTACAGACCCAAACCCTCTGACATGTTATCAGAAGAAGTGGATGGGAGCCAAGAGCTGCCTCACATACTTGTCAGGTGTAGCAAATGTGTTTTTTTCCATTGTAGTTCTTCTCTCAGCCACATTGCCAAACAAGCAAAAACCCTAGCATAAATTTCCCTTATCCTGCCATAAAAATGCTTTTATTGGTAATAGCTTATTTAACACGCTGAGCTGTTATATGGTATTCTGGCAAAACAAACCAACAAAAAACCACCAACTACTTACTAGGAGGATTTTCTGAGAAGGTCATGCTGGAAAAAAATGTCTCCAAACAGTCCCTAATGCAAAGTCAGGCTGAAAAAGGTCCCCCATTGCCCATTCCCCATGAGGTCCTTGCTGGTGTTTTCATGTCTAAAGTGCAGTGTCCCATTTCTGCTCTTTAGTAAAGATCAGGAGCAAATTTACTAAAGGGCTGTTCAACAGCAAGCAAGAAAAACAGGGGTGATTTAAATACGGACACACTCTGATGAACTTTTAGCTCCACTTCCACTTTCTCTTTGGTTCCTCTCAAATTAGCTTCTAATTATCTCAGTTGTAATCACCTGGTGTGATAAAGTTGAAATAATGATTCTTTTTGATAGCACAATGTTTTCTCTATGACTGTTGTAGCTAATAAAGACAGAATGCCAAGCTGCTTATAGGAAACAGATTTTTACAGTTCCTAAACAAATGCCCTGAACAGTTCATGTACAGATAATAAAAGAACAAAGCAACTGTTCTAAGGAAAATTTGTATCTTGATTAAAAAATAAAATAATAATAATAAAAAACAAACAACAACAACAAAAAAAAACACAAGAAAACAAAAAACCCTATCTGTATATTTATTTTCCAAATTATTAATTTTAAAGGCCCAGAACCTAACGTCTGTACTCCATGTCCAAATTCCAGGGGACTGGCGATGACTGTTCAGTGCTGTAGATCTGCTCAGGTTTCTGCACCTCTGGGCAGCTCTTGATGCCATGTTCCTGTGATGCCCAAGTAAGTCCCTTTTCCCTGTGGCACTGAGTCCAGCACGTTTTAGGCATGCCTCCCATGTCACATCTTCCTAGGAGCATGGTGCTCTCAGGAGGGATAGAGATGCTCCTGTTCATGTTGGAGCCCAACTATGTGACCACAGGGGGAAGGAATGCCAGGGCACAGAGTGGGGAGAATTTCTGCATTTCTCTTCTTGGCTTAGAAGAGCTCTCTCTATGCATGAATCATTTAATCCCTGCTGGGTTTTTATAACCCTATGTAAAGAGAGGCTGGTGAAATCTGCATTAATATTTGTCAAGTGTCACATGACCTGCTTCCTGTAACAACACCAGTATATTACTGAAAGTCTTTGGACAAATTCGTTGTTAGCATCAATAGCTGTGATTAGTAACCGTGACTGTGTGGAAGCTTTGGGCTAGGCATGTGCTATGTATGGGTTATTGGTTATGGGTTGTTATGGGTTATCTCTGCTCTCTGTGACTTCAGGGAGTTTTGAGGGCTGCAATGAAAGGTACACCACAGATGGGCATTTTCCTATCAGAAGATATTCATATATCACAATTTGAAAGAGCAAGCAGGGCGAAGGTGAGATATATATATATATATATATATATATGTATATATTTAAATATAGATATATTTAGTTACAGTCTCAGTGGAATAAATACCACACCAAGAAAAATATGGAAGAGTGGACCCAGAACATTGGGGTCTATACTATATAATTACTCATATAATTAACATACATCACCATCTTCGTGTTATTTTCTGGGGTTTCTCCCTCTAGACCTATGAATTTCTTTAAACCAATGGGTACATTTTTACCTTGTTTAATGTTCTCATTTTTACAAATAACTATGGGATCTCTAACTGAAATACAATCACTGCTACTCTAATGTTACAACATCAGTGATTAGAAAGGATTTGTTCCTGACCACCTTCACAAACAGACTAATAACTATGTCTGGTGTCTCTTATGCTGAGAGAAAATCTTTCCAGCTTAGCATCTAGGCAGGAAAATGAACATTAACAGACCAAGTTTTATCAAGAGCAGAGAAGAGGAAAAGAATATTCTCTCTCTCTCTCTCTCTTTTTTTTTTAAGCATACAGTAATATCAAACTTGTGAGCTTTATGTAAAGCATTTAGTAAAGAAATAGCCATTATAACAAATGTGCTATTAGTTCTGCACTAATGTAACTAATTAGGCCCTCAGTTCCATGTGGGAAAAATGAATAAAGCACTGCAGTGTGCAGCTTTGTATTAGGCAGTCTTTTTCTGCTCTTGAGCAAACTTGTTCTGCGCGCCAAAGGCAAGAGCATTAATTGAATACAGAACCTGTTTATAAATCTAGCACAGCTTGCAGTTTGACGGGTGCCACTGCTGTTCATTCTCACCTTTCTGCTGTCCGTAATTAACCTTGCATAGCTTGAAATTCTCCATGAAGTGAAGGATGGGCTTTGGTTTTGGCTGGGTTGCCGTGACCTGAATTAAAGCTGCCAACTCCTGCTGTTTCTTGTTGGCCTTACCTGGCCATACAGGCCAGCAGGGAGTGAGCCAAACGGCCCTTCTAGTAAAGTGATGTTGTGGGCAAGCGGAGGATAGAGTCTTGTTGGAACTCTCAGTAATTATGAAATGATACTTTTTCTTATAACAAATGTGGTGTAAACCTTATTTCTCCCTAACCAAGGCATACAATGTACCACAAAAGAGATGGCTGGCTGACAGAAAGAGTTACTTACATAGATGTGCACCTACAAAGTAGAACAAAGATAGGCAAAGATGAATGTGTTCCTCACTTTCAATATGGGACTATTCAAATACCCATTGGAGTCAATGGCACCATCTCTGTTTAGCCAAACTGAGCCCAGTGTCAAGCTAGGCAGCAGGAGCAGTAGCAGGGACCCTTTCACCAGCACCTCCTTTATGCCATGTGTACCTGGTGCTGCCCCTGGTACTCTCTGCCACTCACCAAAGTGGCTAAATATAGGTAAAAGAGAAAATCAACCCCAAAGCAGATATCTTGCATTGGTTTCTGCCTTCTAGTGAGTGGTGGTGGTGGAGGGAAGGAGCAGCGGGGCAAGGCTGGGGCTGGGGTAGCCACAGAGAAACTGGGGGGAGGAGAGCAGCAGCCCTGCTGTGGTCAGTGAGCTTCTAGACAGCCTCAGCTGCATGGGAAACCACAGCTGAATTCCTCATGTCAATGTCTTCATTTTGGTTATTGTTTGAAGGAATCTCCTTATATCCAGTTTCCAATCAAAACATCATGTACTCCCTAAAATCTGAGCTTGACTATGAACATGTTGTGCTACAGGGACTGAAGTCTACCAGTCATGTAATGTGGATGAATGCCTTTGAAAAACAAATCCTTAATCGAAGTTACACTTCATTTGTTTTTTAAATTTCCATTTTCCATTTAAGTGGCTGTTTCATTGCTATGAGAAGCACTAAGAGCTATTCATGTTTTTCTTCTTGAGGCTCTTTTAAAACCGAACTTCCCCTGTTGTTAATGTCCTGGCAGTGGATATTCTCTCTTATCTGTTCTGGACTTATAGGTTAGGTCCAAGATTACCTGTGAAGGGTTTTAGTTTCTTCATGCAGAAATGTGTGTGTTGTTATTTTAACTATTTGAATGTTTTCATTGTAAAGCACCGTTTCTTTCTCATTATATTGTTGTAATTGTATATTAAGTTAACTTTAGGCAGAAAAATTCTTTTTCTTCTGTTATGTCTTCTTGTAAACCTGAAGTTAATTCAATATTAACATGTAAAAATAACACGGAGGTTAAAGGAAAAAATAGATGCAGCTGTGTTGTAACTGTTTTTTACCCAGCCACTGAAAGAAAGGAAAAGCAAAGGTGCAAAATGTAGGCAGATCAAAAAGGCCAATTTCAACATGAGGAGCTATGAGGAAATAAATAAATAAATAAATAAATAAAAATTTGTTCTAAGATACAGTGTGCATATTAACAAGCCATTAGTTTCTACACAGGTGCTGTCTTTGGGGTCAAAAAGACTGAAGAAGGGACTTTAGTGCTCTGACTTTTTCCTTTGAACTTTTAACCAAGGGCTCTTGGTGGAAAATCACTGCTGCAAATTACCTCTAATACTCCTTATTATTATTATTATTAGATAGCTCTTCTGTTTGAGTACATCTTTCTTACACTAAAGAATCACCATCTGAAATAAGAATGAACCCCCAGAATTATCAGATGACTTTCTTAAAACTTTGTGAGAAAAATGTTTTGTTCCAGGATGGGCTTCTTCCAAAACAAAAAAATACTTGTGGAAAAGCTGGGCTTCTCCAACACTTAAACTCCTGAAAATGTCAGTGATAGTTTGTTCTGAAATGATTATTGAAACATATTCAAAGCATGTTATCAAAATGTGTTGTCTAAAAAAAATATCCACAGCCACTTCAGATAAAAGATTATTTCAAAGCAGGACTTTTTGAACACACAAACCTCAGACTTCAGAAAACAGGAAAGAAGTTAACATTCCATTTTTTTCCCAATAAAGCCTTTTAAAAAAAATTTATCATCACTACCTATCAGCTCATTAATCTGGCCGATGAGGCAGGAAAAGGGCTATATGTGGAAAGAAGTCCACCTCAACTATGTCTCTGGATTTGCTGATTACCTCTTGATATCACAAGTTTGAGGGCAGCTCTGCCCATTTCTGCTCTTCTGCAGCATTCACAGCTCCAGTGCACTCTCCAGTGTAAGTAGCTTTCAGTGTCTCCAGCATTCAGGTGTGGATGTGACAAATTCCTTGTCATCTTCATACTTCTTTCAGCAAGCCAAATATCAATCACCCAACGTAATTTTATACACTCCTAGTCAAGTTTCTTACACAAGATTATGCTAAGTTCCCATGACAAATTGCTGTGGAAGCAGGTTGGATTATTTTGTCTTTTCCATTAAAAAAAATTTCCTTCTACACAGGCAAGAATTCACTGGTAGTTTAGCCTGCTTTTTAGAAGTTTAAAAAACAGAACTTAAAAAAAAAATACGTTTCATAGTATTCAGTCCCATCCTCCTCAGAACCTGCTGGCAGCATGGCTGCGTGCAGGACAATAGCGATGCGTCTTTTCAGACAGGCTTTAAGGCCCGTGTAGTGTGTGAAGTAATACAGAGTTTTAATGTCTTCTGAAAAGACCTGAAGAAAGTAAGCGACATTCATATGTCAGGATAGCACAAAGTTGTGTTGTTGGTGTTTTTTTTTTCTTTTTCTTTTTCTTTTTTTTTGTTTGTTGTTTTGTTTTGTTTTGTTTTGTTTTCCTTTTTGTAAAGAAAATGTTAATGCCTGTTTAAGCACTTCCAAGGCATCACACAGGTCACTATTACATCATGGATGATTTTCATTTTCTGCTCTGCATCATTTTGTTTTCCTGGCGTAGGAAAGCAAGCTAGCGCTAGATGAATGCTGTGTGTATGCGGAGGGTGCACAGCCAGGTCCTAATAGCTTCGTGCCTGCTTTCTTGTCCGTCGTTTATCATCGTTATTATGCATCTGCTAACAACTGTTTAGCAGAGTCACACAAGGGGCTGCCTAATGTTTTACTACCAGATTTGTGAAGAAGGAAAAGGATGGAACAGAGGAATAGTTTTAAGAAGTGAGGAATAAACAGGGGCTTTTAAATGTAATTCCTGGCTGTCATCATCCTAATTAGCAATGGGTCTACTTGATGCCTCAGTTCAGAGGGTGTGAATAGTACTGTTTCATGTCTGTCACGGTGATTAATGTCTTTTTTGGTATAAAACCAGTACAATATATAGTCGTATCATAAATCTATAGAGTACCCTGCCCTAGAACAAATATGTGACATTACCCAATTACATCAATGGTGATGTCCTCTGTTTGGACTGCTGAAAAGTCAGGCTGATGACATGTTAGGGGTGTCTGCTGAGCCAGAATATTCAAGAGACTAGATAGAAACAATAGCCTTATAAATATACATTGAATTTAATAACAGTTGTTTCGCTCATTTTGAATTGTTCTCCTCATCATGGAAACCAGCTTTTGCTGCACAATCCACTGCAGAAATGGAGAGACAATAGAATTGCAGCTAAGTGAAGTGCATTCATCACGCAGTATCCCTGATGCTTTCCTGGAACTGGTGAAATGGGTATATCCCACTGAATCCAAAATGTTGTTGTGCTCATATTACACATACAGTGACTCTCAAAGGCAGCTCTTAAAGCAAATCTGTAAATTCATATTAATTTTAGTGGGCTTTCGAACAGCCCTAAGCTGAAGCCTGTGGCTTTGAGGAATTTGATAGCTACATTTTTATTTCACTTTTAAGCAATTCCAAGACTCCCAGTGTTCATTTCTTATATTGCAGCAGCCTTTCTCAAAAGCACTTTCTCATGCCATGTAAGCTAGAAGGTGACTGGAATTGCAGAAGCAGATGAAAGAGATCATTATCCACCGTCTTTCTTCCTAAAAGAGGTATTTCTTCAGCTGACCTAGTCTTGAGGAAACATTCGGCTCTGGACTGCAGTGTTTGTGGAGCAGAGCAATCCTAATTTACATGACATGACAGCTGATGCTAAGACACTATGCAATATCTTAGTTTTTGCTTATTCATTAAATACTTTAATGTCAAGTTAAATAAATAATCAAAGCATATTGCAAGGTCTAATAGCTAGTCCTCTGTCAGACAATATAGGATAGCTTGCAATAATGAGCTGCACCTCACCAGGCTTTTATGGTGTAACTTCATTTTGAGAAATGTGGTGCTCTGAAATGACTGGCAAGCGATGCTGGATATTAGTTGCAGTAAGAAGAAATGAAGAATTATCATTTTTAAGAGATTCTTCTTCTTCTTCCAACAAATTCTTCTCTTTTGGCACGGCCTATAAGTTACAGAAACGTATGGTTCTTACGGGACTTTCACACCCAGACAATGACTGTAATTCCATGCCGTGTTAATGAAAGTCAGCGCTCGGAGGGAAGTGTGGTTACAGCCATGAAAATCAGTGCTTAAAGTTTGTGTTCTGCACACAAACAGCTGTAACGCTCAGCTCCTATGCATCTCAGTGTGTAGTTGGCATCTATACCCTCCATTTTCAGAACCTGCAGAGAAATTGGGCACTCAAGATTACAAAATCTATCTGCAGGAAAGTCAAATACAGGTTTTGAGTCAGCCGAGTCCTTGTGCGGTAACCACTGCAGAGCACTGTTTCTCATTGGGTTTAAGGAATGCATATGAACCTTATGGTTTTGCTCACTCAGGGATAATTGCTGAACTTTCTCTGCATGGGTGAAGATGATATACATAAAAGGGAGCAGGACTGGACTCACAACGAGGATCCGTACTGTTTTCATTTACATGTACAGGAGGCATGCATAGATTTCTGTGTCCACGCCACAGTGGACAGTGCATGGTATGCAAACAGAAAGGTGCATTAGAGCAGTAGTAAGCTCCAGAAGTTAGTTGCTGCTTCCTTGAAGACCCTATTTTATCAGTTACTGTTCAGCAGAGCTGAGCTGGCAGACTGGACTCCCATTTTTTAAGACTAATGATATACAGCCTTTTTGAATTATTTTGAAGCCCCCTCCCCTGTTACACTCCAGCACTGCAAGATATTTGCTTCTTAATTTTACTTGGATCTTTGCTGAATTCAGGCACCATGGTTCAGTCTCACTGTCTCTTTTCATGGGGCTGGGGCAAAGAGTCATTTGTGTGTACATCCCATACAGAGTCAAAGGAGCCAATGTGTTTTCGCATACTATTTCACCGGTCCTATTAAGTAAATTAACTGTGATTGAAAATTCAGCAATGTGCAGACAAAAGTCTTCTCTGTGAAGTAATATAAGCAAATTCATTACTTGACATCTCACCTGATGTTATGTTGTCCTCTTTTATCAGCTAGTATTTTCTGAATATAAAGTGAATGCTGTAGACTAGGAAACCTATTTCATGTGTGCTACAGCAGCACTCTGTTTCAGACGGAGGGAATATAAAAAAGTTCAGAAAGCTTTCCATGTTAGATATGAAAGACAAGAATTAGCCAACAAGAATCATGTGCTGCACTGACTAACTCAAGAATACTGAGTTTTCATTTGTAAAATTTAACAAGAATATTGGTTTTCTGTGTTTTCAGTGAATGACCATAGAGCTTCCAGTCAGCATTCTCAACTTTTATCATGCATGTTTCTGACTCTTTTTTTGTATGCTAAGCTTTCGTGCTAAACTCAACTGAAACTCTTGAGCTCCTAAACTCTTGGGCTCTGAGCAATAATAATAATTTAACAAATCTTAGCATGTAATAAAACCACCATATTTATTTGAAATACCTCAGGATCAACACATTTTACAAGGAATACTTACACAAAGTATTCCCTAAACAAGAAGTAGGGGAAATGTATAAAGATGGAAATTCTGGTGTCTTTTAAGACAGGGTAGAAAGCAGAAGATTCTCATGAGCTCAGGACTCTCATTTCATGGGTTGTGTTTTCTCTGTGAGCCAGAGGGTGATCTTGGTTTAAGGTCAAAGAAGTGTATAGCCTTTGTTTCTGTTGCTGCTGTTTCATTGCAACATGGACTCGTTCCTAGATATTAATATTCTTCCCTCATTCTGCTGGGTGCTTTTGCAAATAGCTATTTATGGAACAAAATCAACAAGCTGAATCTTCTTCTTGACCACTGGCGGCCCTAAAAAGGAAGATATATTAACAAGCTGATGATATCACTGCCTTTGTGCTGATGAGTATAGCTAGCCACAGATTTTTATAGCTTGGTTGGGAGCAGTTTAAAAACTGTTTTGGCAGATCTCTGGGTGCCATTACGAACTTACTTAACTCCTTTTCCCATTTCCAGACCGTTTAGTTTTAAGTCTCTCATGTGATGTTTGCTAATCAGGTTATGTATATAGAATTAGAAGCAAATGAAAATTAGAATAACATTGCACAAAATGAGAAAAGCATACAAAAATCTACAATTTTCTCTTCATACAATTTCATTTTTATTATGGTAATGAAATGCTTAATTATGTACTCTTCAGCTAGTAAAATATATCTTGGGATGGCTGCATTAGCACATATTTTGTAAAACTCCAATGACAATAAAAGGATACATAGTTTTATGACTAGGTAGCAAATTGGCAATATCACCTGCATGCTAAGTGAAGCTAAAATAACTCAACTAATGAGATAATAACACGTGGGACTAAAAAAATGGTGTTGGATAGGTGAAGAAATGCTTTACGTTAAATCTAAAATATGGGTATAGTTCAAATAACATTAAGGTTCTGACTCAGGCACATGAAAGTATGGAAAGTGAGAGTTAAGGCTGCCTCTCTATACTTAATATGCCCTGGTGCCTTTCCAACAAATATTTTATTATGTGAGCTCTCCCGGTGATTTTGGAACATGAGCAGCATTCTGGACCTCCATAGGGGTTTGACAATGATTTTTTTTTATTATTTTTTTTTTTCTGAAACCATCGTACAAAAACAAAATTGCAGAGAAGTGGAAGAGAGAAAATCTTCAGTTCCGTTTTCAGTCTGTTAAAGGTAAATATAAACCTTTCTGTGCAGACTTCCCCTCCTGCCTCATATTAAGGTATGGCTAAAATACTTTGTTAAAAAATGTGGACTGTGGTTAGAACTTGGGCAGATTTTCATTTTATGCCCCCTGCAAATGTTTTACTTGCAGAGAAAGCTGCTTCCACCCCTTTTGTACAAGTAGTTAGGCAAAACTGCAGTCAGAGCTCTGGTCTTCTTGACTCAAATGAAAAAGCTTCTTTTATTGCTGGTAAAATCGGAAGATGGACTTAAGTCTTCTACACTGTACCCTGATGCTGAGCAATTTTGGCACAAAACCATGCCAAACTTAGTTTTCCTCTCCTATGGGACAGAAGGATCATTCCAAACCTCAAGAGCTGGCATAAAATAAAATGGCTGGTAGGTGCTTTAGGTGGTGATGGAAAAAGAAGATGAGGATTTCAGTCTAGGTATCTACATGCTCCTCCTCACCACAGTATCTGAGCTTCCTGCACACATCACTGAACTGATGTTGTAGCTGCCTGTGTTACAAGTGGGAATATGAATGCAAGGAAATGTGTTGCAGAGCTGGGAGTTGATTCCTCTCCATGTGAGTACCTCATCCAGTGCAATACTCCCAGGACCTCTCTTTTGATGGCTACAGATTTTCTGCATGAAGCCAAAATGGTTACTGATTCATCCGGCATTTCCTTAGGTTGTCATTTGTCCCTGCACACTTTGTGTCCAGTTGTCCCATTGGTATGGATGGGAATAATATTAAAAATCCAATTCATTGAGCCGAATGCTGTGTAAATTATATACAATATTTTCCCTGCTATTGCTGGCTGTTCTGTGGAGATCAGTCAATACCTCTTTAGTTCAGCCATTAGTTGTACTCTGAAAACAAATCCTTTTGTTTTTAATTTTCTTTTTCTTCTTCGCTTGAAACAAAATAGCTTTATAGTTACCACCAATAGCTCCCAAGACTTATGGAAAATTAGCAAGGTTATAAAACCTACAGTGTGTGTGTGGTTTGCTGTTGCAGCTGCACTTTAAAAGAAAAGTAATATACTCACTTGTCCTCCTTAGAAAAGCATCTATAAATTAGCACTCTTTGAAAATTTCCTGATGTCTAGCACAGTTTTTATACATTGCAGCCAAGACGTGGCTCCTCCGTTTTTAACACTTCGGTCCATTTAAGCTGTCGTGCTGAGATCCAAGGGGTCTCCATTCTGGTCCTTTTCTTTATAATATTTTCTGACCATGTCTTTTCCTTCTAAGAGGTGCGGCGCAGGGCCTACACAGTGGCTCAGCACCTGACTGCCGTGCTTCGCTTCCACCCCAAGCAGAGGAGCATCCCTACTGCCTTGGCAGGGGAAGAGGGAAGACACTGGAGAGTGTCTTTCCCACAAGGGGAAGAGCCAAAGACACTGCTCTGGGGATGAAACGTGGAGGAGGGCACGGGCAACCCTGTCTCCTAAGGTCTTATGGGCTGCCTAGCACCTTCCACTGTCAGAGCCCTTCCTCCTCTTTCTCACACCCTTTTGATCCTCTCTGCTGTAGACCTGGGACTGGGGTCTCCTGTGTGTGGCAGGTGGACACACGGAGCTGCCTTCAAAAGGAGTCACCACAAGGCCTCAGCCTGGCTCTCCTCCACCTGTGTCTCCACAAAGGTTATGCATGCGAAGATCCATACTCCTGAGAAGATCCAGCTCTCCACGTGGAAACTGTGAGTGTGACCATGGCTGGTATAGTGTCCTCCCAGCTCCATGTGGTCTGTGGGGCTGGAGACCAGTGTACTTTCTGCAACAGCAGGGTTGTCTCCTTCAGAGCACGCTGGGAGGGCTTGTGCCCACATTGTGAGGGCCTGCTGACATCTGTGTTCCCATCCACTGAGAGCTGGGGTAGCTGTTTATCCACCACCCTTCAGCAATGAGGTTTAGGGGCGTACCTCAGAAAGGCAGCACATGGTGCTTTCTGCAGCACTGAGAGTGAAGGGGAGAAACTTAAAGCCAATGGGAAGGATTTACATTAGCTCTGCTGCCAAGAAGTCTTTCCTAAACTCTCTCCTTCCATAATATCTGGGTCAAAATAATATCGACCCTTCTAAATCTCCAATTTTCTTGCTTTTTGTGTATCAACACTAGGACAAAGCAATTACAGCCCCCAGAGAGACACATGAGTGAAGCGAGTGAGGCAGAGATATTAGGGTTGCTGTTGTCCTTCCCTGCCCTGTCCTCTGCCTTTGTTAATCTGCATGCGCAAATTAAACTGAAATTAAACTCTTAATTTATCATCTTGTTGTGGTGACAGCAGGCAGGACCAGAATGCTTTACAAACACATAGCACCACATTAACATCAGAAACAGATTCCTCCCACGAGAGAGGGGAAGATTTCAAAGAATGCGGAAAGATACCACAGGGCTGTAATCCCTCTTGCTGTACAGAAAACAACTGATTGTTGTTGAAACCCTTGGAGGGGGGAGGTGGGCCCAGGGATCTGCACAACACATGTAGGCTACGGCTTTTCCACCATCGAGAGTGGAGATGGGAAATTTGAAATAAACAACCTTGGGGGGTGGAAGGAAAAAAACAAAAACAAAAAACAAAAACACACACAAAAAAAAACATGGCAAAAGGGAAAAGATACCGCACGGTAATAACTCGATGTGACTGCCCACAGAAGTGAACTCCTCTGAGGACCAGCCCTCTGGATGCAGACCATCTCTGCTACAGCAGGCTGCAGGCTCTGCCCACATCCCCATAGCTGTTTTCACCTGCCTCTGCCTGTTGCTGTAGGGCACCGAGCTGCCCCTCTTCCCCTCATGGGGTGCTAGCAGATAGCCCGAGATCTGCCAGGGCCATCTATGTGGACGCCCTGCGGTCCTGATTTAGCAAAGCACTTAAACACATGCTTAAGGGATTTGCTGAACTGGATGCTGCTCTCTCCGCTGGCTCCGTCCACGTCTCCTGGCTTCCTGACCACTTGGCTCCATCACTGCTTTCTTTACCCTTTAGGATGCTCCCACCATCCAAAGCTGGACCCTTCTCCTTCTCCACGGTGCCAGAGGTGCCTCACAAGGTAGGTCCTTTTTGGGTTATTTTGCACCAGAAGTTGTACTTGCTCTGCCCACGCAGTTAGGAGCACATCTCATCTGGCTGACAGCCCCATGGAGCGTGGTCCCCAGCCCCACTGCTGTGTCCAGGAGCTGTCCCTGCCTGCCACATAGTCTGTAGGGGTTTAAGGGATTTAAGACTGTACATCTGAGGGCTTTGGTAGGAATAAGCTTCAGAGCTCCTAAGCCACTTCTCTGATAAATAAAGCTCCTCCCTTGGACATCTAGGATCTCTTCAAAATGTTACCCTTACTCCTGTATTCAACTTCAGCTTACAAAATCTTCAGAAGTGTTTTGATTCCCACAGAGGCGAGTTTATTTATTCAGTCCTGCTCTGCTCCATCAGAGAGACCCCAACCGGGAGAAGTCATCATTCATCAGCTTGGGAGGGACTCCCGCCTGCAGTAGCGTTGCTCTGCAGGGAAATGCAAACCTGCCAAGCTTTACTTACCTTAGCCCAGCATGAGGCGACGCACGCTGATAGATGGCACGGCTCCGACACGCTTTGGAGATCGGGATGGGGAAATGCATCACCTGGCAGGAGAAGGGCTCGCATGCCCCCACCACTACATGTTTTTTCATGAGTCCCAAGCCCTGTGGGACGACACGAGAGTGGGAGCAAAGAAAGTGTGCAAAGCAGCCCTTGGTGAAGTATGCACAGCTGGAGGCGTCTCGCAGTGCTCTCGCAGGGGAAGAGGAACAGGGGAGAGCTGTGAGCGATGATTAACTGTAGCCATTAAATGCAGAAAGCAGTGACATAATTTTGGGAACATGAATGTACCATTTGAACTATCCTAGAAGAATGTCAAGTGCCGTGAAAATAACACCATATGCTTAGAGAGCCTGTTCTGGAGGTTTCCAGACCACAAAGCTGGATTTCGCTGAGCTGGAGCACCCCGGCGGGCTCCTTTGCAGACGCGGCTCCTGGGGTGGCAGACCCTGGGAACTTGTCCTTTGCATGGGGCAGCTGTGCCAAACCCTCTCTAGAGCCACCTAGACTGACAGGCAGGTGCCAGTGTGGAACTGTGTGTTCTCCATACGAGGCCATGCAGTTTGTGAATCAATGACCGGACAGTTGTTTTGCTGTGCTGACACATGTCTGGATGGGATCCCAAGGCTTTCCCCAGAAGAATCTGGATTCTGGTTCTGGAGAAGCTGAGCCAGCAGGCTGATGCTGTGCCCCTCCACCCTGCAAACCAAAAATAATAATATTTTTTTAAAAAAACAATACCACTTTAAAAGTTGTATTTCAGGTCTCCATAGAGAAGCCTATAAGGAAGTCTGAATTAGCAGGATTGATTTGTTTGGAGATTTTCCGCTAGGACTGAGGCACTGTGTATGGGGCAGACTCAGGACTTTGGCATCTCTGTTAAGATCAACTTGTAGTTTGGGATTTTTGATCAAGCAGTGCTGGGGGCAGATGTGCAGAGCTGGGTGCCACAGCTGGGCACCAGTTTCTTACATGGTGCTGCCATTGGGAAGTGGGGGAGTAGAGGGAAAACCATGCCTGCCACAACTGTTAAAATCAACATTTCTGCAAATTCACCTGCAAGAAGCAAACCCCTTCAAGTGCTGCATTTGAGAAAGAAGTATTTTTCCCATAAGAGGCTTTAAAAGAAAGGGCCCTGGTGAAAGAAAAGAAAAGAAATTCTGGTGATTCAGCTGAGCAGAGCGCAATGTACTCAGCAAAAATAAGAAAGAAAGGAATGAAAGTGTTAGCAGAGACTTGGTTATTGGCAACAGAGGGGTATTAGCCAAGTTATAATGGATTGTCAAACTAGGTTCTTGTTTGTATAACCTCCCAAGTTCCTTGCACTGAGTCAACATCTAGCCATCTGGGGTGGGGGGCAGGGAATAACTTTTTGTTAAAAAAAATAAAATTGTGTAAAAATCAGTTAAATTTATGTTTCTATTCTAACGGAAGACATGTTTGAAAGGAAAACATACCTTTTGGAGTGAAACACTTGTTTTTATTCTTTACAAGTACTTGTTTGAGTTCATGTTTGTTAAATGGCTTGTAGTTATTAAATCACGGCAGTTTCCCCTGCTAACATAAAAATAGGTGTGACTGAAAAATTCATAGCAGCAAAATAAAACTGCCTTTCACCCACTTGGACTTCACTTGACTTGGTGAGATATTTGTAAACCCTGACTGACTTACAAGCATATTTATTTCAGAAAGGAGTACAATTCAGACAGAAAGTTGTCAAGAAGACCTGCAGAGGCTGCAGAAATAACATCACAAATCATGAGTCTACCCAAGGGCATGTACATTCCCAAGGTCTGGTGCTTCCTGACAAGGGAAACACAAAACAAATAAGAAAGCAAGAAAAACTTGGTTATCAAAGATGGATTTTCAATAGCAAATATTTTCCAACCTGCCTCCCTCCAAATTCAGTCGTATTTTATGGATAAGACCCCTTGCTTTTGGTAGGCACAGCAAGAGTGTCTTTAAAACAGTTGTGACCTCTTGTCGGTGTACTGGTATGTGAAAAATAACGGTGCTGTGTTTTGTGCTACTCTGTCTGTAGTCCCACTCAAAAGCCCAGAGAACTGAGTGGATGGAAATCAGTTGGCTTGGGATGACTTTTGGTCAGGTCCTGCTTATGCATTGTGCTAGTGAAAAAAAAGGGATATGTCTGAGAGCAACTTTCCTGACTTTGTCCTGCTCTGCTCCATAAGTGAGCATAAAAGGACAATTATTTTCATAAACAATTATACTGATGAGTACAGAGGTAAGAGGAGGTGGCAGCCCTCTGGTCTCACCAGGGTTTTCTGAGAGTGGGGGGTGACAGTGGAGTCCTCTGCAGCAAGCCTGGCAGAAATCTGCTGAAGAAGCATCTGGTGGTGTCTACAAATAATTTATTTATATGCTGTTGGTGTCATCCAGTTAGCCACCAAAATAAATCCCTAGGAATTACTCTGCCATTGGATCTAAGTAATTTTCTACAAAAAATCCTGTTGGTAACAGTCCTAAAGCTTTGTTTTGTGGTCGTGCATGTGGGCAGATTTACTAACTTGCAAAATTCAGTACATCATAATCAGTTTCTGGGTCGTTAAAGAGACTTGGCAAACTTTTACTGTACTTCATAACAAGTTTATTATTATTATTATTTATTTATTATTTGTTTGCTTGTTTCAAGTGAAACTAGAGAGGGAGCCTTGAATTTGAGTGTTCTCAAATATTATTTATTTCTTCTGTTTTTAGAATTTATCTTTGTTTGCTGCCCAGAAGAAAAAGAAGACCCTGGTGGCACTGAGTGCTCATAAAACAAAAGAGAAGAAATAAATTATGAAAAAGAAACTTTTGGAGACACGGTACGTCAGTCATTTAATTTTCATTCAGATGAAGCTGCATCCCAAGAAATATATCCTACCAGAATTACCCTACTGATAAAAAAAAATGTTTCCTCAGCAAGGGTTAACTTTCTCTTGTGCTCAAGCATCTAATTCATTTAAATCCCTATTGAGCTTTTAGCACACAAATGAAGTGTTATACGGTTTTGCTGGAGCTCTTGGCATTGGGTGAACTTTTCCCATCATAATGTTGACTTATTAGACACGTGCGAAGTCTGTCCACCTCGTGGTGGCTGTGCCTGTGAGGCAGAAGGCAGCACCGTAAGGAGCCCCAGTGTGGACAGGGCAGCTCTGATCCAGCTCCAGTGGATATTCTACAAGAGGTTGTGTCCAGAGGAGATACTCCCATCCCACTGGGAGGTGGTGTATGTTGCTGGGTAGTTGTACTGCTTCAGGGCACTCTGTGCTTTCCGAACTTAATGAGGAGTCTGCAGATCTTGCAGAAAACGCCTATGACATTTAAACTACTGGGAGCTACTTCGCACCATCTCGGTGGGATCTTTGGTAAACGCACATTGGTAGCTGTGGGGATGTTACGTAGTGAAGCGGTTCAGAGTGGTGACCTCAAGACCAGGCTGGCAGTTCTGATGTAGTGATTGTGGAAATCCAGGGGTAATACTGAGCCCAGGCCAGTTTTTTAACACACATCACTGTAACTGAGGATGTGAAGTTC
This sequence comes from Oxyura jamaicensis, assembly GCF_011077185.1. Classification (NCBI taxonomy): domain Eukaryota; kingdom Metazoa; phylum Chordata; class Aves; order Anseriformes; family Anatidae; genus Oxyura; species Oxyura jamaicensis. The sequence continues at coordinate 51,330,100 of NC_048896.1, read as the reverse complement.
ATGTTTGCATGTGGGACGTTGACTCCTATGCCGGTATATATCATAATAATATAAATGCAAACAACTATGTAGAGACAGGCATGCGTGTGGGCTTGTGTTATAAAAATGTGTCTTAAGGTTTCGCAAGCTTCATCCAACTGACAAGAAGAAAGAAGACAGTTAGACTTCACATACAAATGCTGGGCTGGTTTTCATTTACCTGGTCTTCTTTGTACTCTTCCAGCAGAGTAAAGTGGTCTTTGTATGGGTGGAAATACAATTTGAAAATCAGTTTTTGTTTTGTTTTGTTTTGTTTTGTTTTTTACAAGAAAAATTAGAATAAAAGAGACGTGATATAGATGAAGGTGAAACTTATTTTGCCTTTCTTCAGCCTTTTCAGGGCTAAATCTGGTTGTTCTGAAACTTCATCAGCATATGGGCTGGAGTTACTATTTGTTTTGGGCTGTTCTTTATAGGAAGGAAATATTAATGTTTCCAGAACAGAGAGATTTTCAGGGGGTGATGGAGCAACACAATGCTTGTCTTGTGTAATGTTCTTTATAAATGTGGAACCACATATTTATAATGGCTGCGCTTATCAAGAAAGCACTCATAAGAAAATTATTGCTATAAGTTAGTTAATTAAGATTAAATGGATTTTATTTTTTTTTCCTGAGATTTTTAGGGTAGGTCCCAAGTTTATTACATATCATGCATTTGAATATCCAAAAAAGTGAATTTAGCCTGAAAATCCTTCCAGAAGCTTATCTGGAATTTAAGTCTCAGCAGTAACATATTATTTGAAGAGAGAAAGGTAAATGCAAGGGAGTAATGGTTACAAGTTTTGGGTTTACATCTAAGTACCCATCAAAATTTTGTTTTCAGTTGTTTTGTCTTCAGTATTAACTTGAAAGAGTATGAATCAACAGAGGCCAACAAGTCAGGCTGTTGTCCCGACATGGAATATTTTACTGGATGACTTGTGAACCACTTCAGCAGTATAAAAATCTTCTCATTGCCCTTAGGCTGTTGTGTTGTCTTGTGCTGTGAATGGCTGCAATGTAACATATGCCTCCTGCTTCCTGATTTCTCTTTGTATTGGGCCATATAAAATAACTTTTCAAAAAGTCCTTGAAAACTTAGAATCTTCTCCTTTTATTGTCAGATTATTTTAGAGTCTGTCATCTGCCTCCTTAATAAATCTGTATTCCTCCTCCTTTATCGACAGATTATCAGTGTTTAGCATAAAAGGACATCTTAACTCTTACCTTGCACTTTAGTATTAGGCTATGGGAAAGAAAAGAAGTGATGCTGTGGAGACAAAGCAAAAACTACGGAATAGAAAATGATTTGACTTCAGACATTATATTACATGGCAGTATTCATGTATTTCAGCTGCTGGCTGTACAATGAGAACAAAGTTCCCGTTAACTTAAGTTGACAAATGTTCTTGAGTTACGTAAAGTTAAAACCTTTTAGAAACAAAATTGGCAGCAAGCAGACTGACAGTAAATTATATTGTTGGTGATGATAAAGATGCATCTAGCTTTCCTGCTCTTGAAAACTAACTGATGCAAATTGATATTCTATTTTAGCCGCCAAAGGTTTGCCTAGCCAAAGAGTTATCAGAGAATTATTCCTGGTTTTGGTTCAAGCTCTACCTTCTGAAATAACTTTATATATAAGATGAGCCTCATTGACCAGAAGCACATATGTCCAGGTCCACCAGAGTCCTTTAAAGCTCAGCATCACTGCTTCTGACTTGTATGCTCCTAGCTCTGGGAACAGAATAAAGAAGTCCATCTTAGAGCACTAAGTTCTTTACCCAGTGAATAGGCAGAACTCAGTGTACGAGAATGGGCTAAATTATTGCAAAATCAAGTCCATAAAAACCAGTAATGAATATTGCAAAGAACTACAAAGAACTATAAATACATAATATGTAGTAGATGGAAAACAGAGATACTGTGTAGACATATCCAGAAGGCTTAGATTTTGGAACAGGCTTTGTTGGGAAGTAGCCGAATTGCTGTCACTGAGGTCTTTCAAGAAGAGATTAGACAGAATCTACGAAGGACATGCTGGGCACATTGGAGCTTGATTCAGAACAAGGCAGCACATACTTGGTGGGATGAAATCATAGAAATGCAGTGCTGGAAAAGATTTCAGATGATTAATTGCTTTAGGCCTGTTATGGACATATTGACAACACAATTATAGTACAGATTGGACTGAGCCATTTTTTGAACATGATATTAGATATTGGAAATGCTAGATTGATTCATAATAATTATCATGTGCATAAAGCCAGACTTTTGTCTTTGTCTTTCTTCTGAGCTAAAAGACTCATACGCTATTTGTATGTATCATCTAGAGCGGGTAGACACTGTACTATACCCAGCAGTGTGAATTCTGCTGTCTCTAAACTGGGGAAGAGAATGCTGTCTCACTGAACAAATATGTAAACAAGAAATATTAATATGCATTAAAAAATTCCCAAACTTATGTCTACAAAAAATATAATTGCAGGCTAGACTGTCCTCTGCAAGTTGCTTATGGGCCAAATGTCACATTGCATCACTTCTGAAATTAGTGTATTTATTTTGGGGCTCTAGGCTTCAGATGAGTTCCACATGTACTCCAGATTTAACAAATTCATCATTGGTGTCTTATTATCACTTGAAATTACTTCACAACTAGGTCAGATCCAGGGTTCTCATTTGTTTTTCATAGCATGAATCACATTTTAATACAGAGTGTCTTGTGTATATCTCCTCTTCCCATTTTGCAATTGTGAAACACACTTGTGGTGTGGATAGTTATTATATACATGGAAAAGCAAAGTTAGGAAAATATTTCATGCAATTTTAGCTTCAAAACAGCTCAACAGTTGGGACTAAGGAGAGCCAGCTCTGTATGACTAGCCAGTTCCCCACCATGGGCTATTTCTGAGGACATCTGTCAGTATCGTTTTGTAGTAATTCATTTCTAAGCTGCCTGTGTGTATTCATTATTTGCTGTTTCTTTTTAAATGATTCTAGTTTCTGTCTACTCTCTCTCTTTGCATATCTCTGTTCCTCTCTCCTGACAAGACCAAAGCTAGAAAGCAGTGTGAGATGGCTACAAGTCACAAGTCTCTGGCATATGTGAGTCCAGGGGCAATGAGAGAGAAACAGGCTTTTCTGAGCAGGAAATTGGAAGAAGGTCTGGTCAAATGTTCTTCCCTAAAACCTGCTTTTTGAAAAAATATTGTGTGTTCGACAAAAAAAAACAAACAAACAAGCAAACAGTCTGTTTGCCCTGCAAATTACCAGTATTTTATAAAATATGGACTGCCATGCCAGAAGGAAAAAATAAAATTAAAAGGTTTTGTTTAGGGTATTCTCCTGTTGTTGCCTGGTGGCAGTTGTAGTTAGGTTGCCTCACCACAGGGTTGATGTGTCTGACTGCCATCTGGGTCTGTCCCTCTGCCTGTACTGCAGTTCTGCCTGCACCCTCAGAAGGGTATTGATGAGGGGAGCTGGGGAGCACCGTGGGAGGAGAAGCCCTCTGGGCATCCCTTTTCCGGGGTGCCTGAGGCCATTGGGGGATGGCTCTGCTTGATAACATACGCCAGCCAGGCCTAACACATTTTAATAAGACAGTTTAGCCCAGGGCTTCTGTATGCTCATTTATGACTCCTCTGTCTTTTTCCTAGTGAAGAGGTGCTGCCCTGCTTATTGTTTGTAATCAGGAAGCCTGTACGAGGAGAGCTCAAGGGATTAAACTGACCCAGTTTGGTTTGTTTGGTCATTAGGATTGCACAGCTCATGATTGGAAGGTACACCTTACCAATTCAAAAAAAAATATGCTCTATTGCAGTGGTTGCAACAACAGGACAGAAGTAGGCTCTGACAAATGTATTAGTGCATTCACATTTGCACATGCTTATTTACAACTACTTTACTCCACAAATCTGTTAAGTCAGCTCCCTTTTTCGCTCTGACCAAATTCCCGCGTGACGCTGCATCTCAAGTAGGCTGTGTAGCTCTTGTAAAAGTACATCGTGAAGTTAGAAAAGAAGCAGAGAAAGGCAATCAAAATCATTAGAGGGATGGAACGCTTGGAGGTGATTGTGCCAAGAAGGTCCTGACACAAAAGCCTGCTGCCAGCTCTGCTGTAGCATGTAGCACCTGAGAAAACTGTCATGTAGCTGCCAAATTAAGCATCTGTCATGGGTATATGGCTCACAGACATAGTGTTTAGTTTAAACATAAAATATGCTGGGCACTGGCTAAAAATATGCCATTTTGACCAGTATTACAGAGGTTGTCATGGGGACGCCTTGCTCTCTCCAGTCTTTCATAAAATCCTTATGGAAGCTAAAAGCAATGGTTTCCTCAGAGGGGTGATGTGAAGAAGAAAGCATCCTGCATTTCAGCTGTTTTAAAATGAAATTTAATATATGGAAATTAGGAGCGGAGATGGTATCATAGGGCAGATGGTTCTTAGAGGGCCAAACCCACTGAGAAAATCTCTTTCAGTACTAATGTGGAGAAGTGAATCTGGTCTCTCGGTGGTTACTCATCAGTTCTGCAAAAAATGAAAAAAATAATAAAAAAATAAAATAAATTGTTTCCAGGTTCTAATTAGGCTAAACAATGTGCACTCTGTGACACACTGGACCTCAGTTTAATGGCAAGAACCTCCAGTTTCTTTGGCAGTTCAGAGCTCTGCATTGCACTGAAAGCTATGTGGCAGCTTCACAAGCATTCCCAAACTCTGGAATATACTGAATAGTGAGCTATTTGGTTACACATATTAAGTGGATTGAAATTACTCCTTGTATATTGCTTAAATGCAGCTTGATCTCGGGTTTTGGCATGGTGAAGATAGAAGGAGATTGAGACAGAGAAGGGAGGATCTTCCTTACATGTTCAAACAGAAAAATTTGGAAGAGGGTTCTGGGGATTTAATGAATAGCTGCCTATGGCCCTTCCCATGAGAAACATAAAGTAATCATTAAATCGTCTCTACTTTTCCTATACTTGCTGTGTGCATATTTCCTGTCTGCTAGGTGATGGGTGGGTTTGGGCTATACCGCTTGCGCAGTGCTGGCTATGTTGGCTTCAGGTGAGCTAGAAGAGGACAAAGTGCTCTGCAGAAACACTAGGTTCGGTCTCAGGCATGTCAGCAAGCCAGGCTATTCTACTCAGACAGAGCTCTTCTGGGGATGCTACAGCAGGTTAGGTAGATAGTCATAGAAATGGTTTCTGGTCAGTCTTTATTGACATAAATACTCAAAATGTCAAATACATTGATAGCTGAAATCAATGTTGGAATGATTTTAATTTCTCTGTTGGACCAAATGTTATTCTTAGATTATTATTCTGGGGCAATTCTGTGGGGGAAAAAAAGCTTCAGACTAGAACATTTGTGTGTAGGGCCTTCCTGCCACATAATGCAATGTAAGGTATGGTCATTGCCACCAGTGGCCAATCTGAACCCTTTGAAGACATGCACTGAGATCTGTCAAGACCATTTCCACAATGAGTATATTTCTTGAGTCTGTATAGAAGCTGGGACAAAAGAAATCCCCTCTTCCCTCAGTTAGAGGAATGAGGATCAATGTAGTCTGAGTATGACCTCAAACTAAAGAATAATTTCATTTTATGATGAGGCCATATGTTATAAGGTAGACTATGGAGACAAATGTAGACAGGAGTAGCTATAGAAGTACAAATGAGCATGTTTGTGGTGGAAGAGCAGCTGGCTAATGTCCATGTCATAACAGTCTGAGATCGGTCACAGGAAATTGCAGGTCTGGTAGAAAGGATTTTCAATATTCAATTAATTCAAAGGTAGCAATTTATGACTTGGGGATAATGCCTGTAACACACTCTGAAGTAAGGAAAAAATCATCTGGGCAGTTTATTAGTGTGACCTCAGTAGTATGCAAGGATTTGAAAAAAAAAAAGTAGAGAGAGTACAGAGATACAAAGGCAAGTAGAAAATGGACTTAAAATAACCCAACACACACAAAATACAAGAGTTTATCAAAGATTAATTTTCCGAGGTTAACTGATACTTCTTTGACAAGACAATTTCTTTTCAGAGGAAGTAAAATGTAGAGATTTAATCTAGCGGGGTTTCGGTACCACTGAGCTGTGTGGGAGACTGAAATAATCTGAGGGAGATGGGTAATTCTACACAAACTGTCAAGTGGTAAGGAACAGGTTAAAGAAGAAGCAATAGGTCTGCCTTTGGAAAGGTAAAGGGTTGAGCTGGAGGAAGAGAGCTGTGGCATTCCTTCTATGCCATCCTGTTTAGTTGTCCCATTGATAACTTTGTCATCAGAAGTCACAGCATGCTAAAAGCACGAGCTGATGAAATGAGTTGGGAAGCATTGCCTGCAGAGGGAAGGACTGAAATATTTTCCTGGGGAAAATAGGTGGACCTTCTGGGTGGAACAGCTGAAATGGGACGAAATATAGCAACAAAAAGGTCAAGGTGAAGGAAGTAGGCTTGGTAAGACAAATGGTTTTCATAAGTCATCGTAGTATAACCTCCTGTGCTGAGTGAAGGTTGCTTGCATGATTATATAGTATTTAATTAGGTGATCACAAGCTATTTTTTCCATAGCATGTCAACCATGTTCCATGTATTGGTCATATGTCAGACAGAGCCACTCCAGAGGTGCTTCAGGCAATTTGTACTGAGGGACACTTGCTTTTTCCACTGCAGAATTCAAACATATGGACTGAATGAAGGGCAATGAAGAAATAAAATGGTTAATGTGTATGAGGACTGTTGAATATCTCCCTCAGGAGCAGGGCTTTCTCTGTCTGTAATGGCAGTGTTGTTTAAACCAAACTTTTCAATTTCGGGAAAAAAAGGAAAGAAAGAAAGAAAGATCATGAGTATTTTTCAAACATATTTATGAAATTTTGGAAAAAAATGGATCAGTATTTAAGAATGTTTTGATTGGCAAGAAAGCTTTGGCTCTTCTACTGCTTGCTAAAAAGACTGTGTTGGTTTTTTAAAGAAAATTTCCAGATGTTTGAAGGGCAGTTTAAAAAATGATAAAAATATTTAAATAGAATAAAAATTTACAATATTCTAATCTATGTCCATACATGCTGGATCTATATTGTATTCTTAGTACTTTTTAAATTCTGAAGACAGTGATAAATTATGGTATGTTATCAGCTCTGTGTTCTCAGCTCTGGTGCAGAGGGCTTTTAGAAGGTACTCGGTATAAATGGTTGCTCGGGAAATATCTTTATATAGGCTTCTTTCTCCATTATTCTGCACTATTTCTGATATATTATTATCACAAATATTGAGAGCTACTTTGCAGTGACTACCACAAGTTAGTGAAGGGGACTGGGGAATGCGTTTTCAGAAGTGCCACAGTTTGCTGTGGCTTCAGAGTGAGGTTTTGTGTTTGGGTGTTGTTCAGAACATAGGAACAGGGAGATTGAAGAAAAAGGACACTTTTTTTTTTTTTTTTTTTTTTTTTTTCCTTCTTTTTTTCCCTGTAATCACTGGTGAATTGTTTAGCAAAAGTGTTTTAACTTGGGTCACTCTAATTAAATTCATGATTCTAAATTAATGTGTCAGACTATGTGGCATATGTTTCAGAGGCCCCAAGCAGCCAGTTTGTTCTGGCACCAGGAGTATACACACAGGCTTCAAAAAACATATTTAGGTGCTTAACATCAGGCATCTGACTTTGAAAAAAGAAAAAAAATCATTTTTAATCTGTCTTGCTTTAGTTTCTCGTTCATGTGAGATCCCAAGATGCAAACGAAGATTATCTTGACGTTTTCCTTTGCCTTTATTAAGGAAAAAATCTTGCTGGCTTCTACTCAGTGGAGATTTGGATGCAAGAAGTCCTGAGAATAGAATGATTAAGCCTTTGTCGAAACCTCTCTTGCTTCCTCATGACTTCCAGAGCTCTTCTAAGTCACTCAGATGCACCTCCAGCACCAGGAATTAATCATCTGCTGACAGAGAGAGAGTGAAAAGCTATTAGTTTTATAGGAGCTTTTCCCCCGTGAAATTCCATTGCTGGTTGACTCTTTCTGAGAGATGATGTTGAAACTGAGAATAAATTCGGTTTCAACATTTTCATATTCTTTGCTGTCACTGCCAGGAAAACGTTTGACTCTTATGCAATAACAGTCTGGACTGCTTTCAGTGCTCGCCGCGGTAGGAATGACACTGTAATGATCTCAGCTCCATACGTCCTGGGTTCTGGACACAATCTGCTCACTTGGTCTCCCCATAGGTCTGAAACTTCAAAAGCAGCCTCCAGGTTGTGTTCTCGGAAATCCCTCACTATGGCACTAGACCAGATGGATGAGGTGCTCACATGTACCCTTCAGTACAGCTCCCTCTGCGCTGGCTAGGCCGGGTACCAGAGACAGCCTCATGGGTTGTGAAACCTAACCAGAAAGCAGACCCAATCTTGATCGGCCAGCAAAAGCTTGTTCACATGCCTACCCAGTTTCTCTGTAGTCACGGTGATCTTGCTTCAAACACAGGCTCTTCGGGCCAGCTGAGCCCCTGGGCACATCCTTCATGTGTCCTTTTAGAACAAGTTCTAAACACCTCATTGTTTTCATTTTAATGTAGAAATAAGTGGCATGTGACTCGTAAGGTGAATTTCCCATTTCACTTTTTATTTCTCAGTTCTTAGGGAAAAAGGCTGTGTTGCAACGTTTTTCAAGCAGTTGCAGTGATTTTATTTGATTTTCTCCCCTGCATGGGAAAGCCATGTTGCTGACTTTTCTTTCCAGAAGGAGGTGGTGTTGTCTAGTGGCTGGAACACTGCAGCCTTATCAGCTTCTATGGGGCCCCTCTCTGTTGCTGCCTGTATGACCTACAGCCTGGTGGCTAAGCTGTTTCTGCATCTTTACTGAAGGTTAAAAATACCAACCGTGTGAGACATTTTAAAGCTTTCATGGCTCAAAGTACTTGGAAATGATTAGATGAATGACAGCAAATAGGCAGTTATCAGGGTTTGCTAATTCCCCTCTGACGCAAGATGGCCAATTGGTTTGAGTAGTCCCATCTACCTTTCTGGGAGTAGCCAAAGCATGCTAGTGTGGAGAAACAAGAATGGTGCATGCAGACAAAAAAAAACCCTGGAAATGGAAAGAAACAGTACTTACATGACACAGGAATGGAATGACTCACTAATTAGTTCTTGGAAAGGAGTATTTTACAGGGAAAGTGGATAAATTTAAAGGGCAGTCTCAGTTACAAAATAATCCCTGAATTACTTAATGTATTACCAATTTCACTGTTATTTCAGATCTCTGAGGCAAAATGCTCAAAATTACTCAGGCAGCAGAATCTTCTTTTAAGAAATCATAGCAGTCTAAAACAAAATCACTCCTTCCACATTGAAAGCTTACCTCCTTAGACTCTCACCTCTCTCCCTGACCTCAGGGTTACTATGCAGAGATTATAATGACGACGAGAATGAAACTTGATCTCCTCTTTGTCTTCAAACTTGTAGAATTGTGGTACCCAAAGGATTCCGCACTTTGTGATTTATGACTTCTCTACTTTATTATGAAGAAATGTTAAACATCTTTATTTAATATGTTACATATCATGTTATCCAAGTTTGGCTGCTGATTGCAGTACGCTCACCCTTTATTCCCTAGACGAGCAATACCTATCTGTAACTTCCTACATTGTTATCAGCTTTTCACTGCTATGCCTTATTTGTGCAATTGCAAGTTTTTCCAGTTGTCTGGGTAATTGTACCATCTGAAGGACATTACCCTGCTTTGTAGGCTGCAAATCCTTCTGAATCATTTCCTATGTTAATAAAATATTTTATTTTTATTTAAAAAAACAACCAAACGCTAATTTAGACTAACCCCTCTGTACTTCTCCTCTCAGAGAGATCCTGTGCAACCCTTGAATGCAATTCTATTAACATTAAGAAAAATTCCTCTTCTGGTTGAAAGGGAGTAAGTGATAAAGTGCTAAAGTGCTGTTGGGGTGTGGGTGATAGCATCAAGCTGCACAATACTTTTAACAGATAATACTGAAAAATGAGGCAAAACTACATACCCCCTCCCTCCAAAATCCAACAGCATCAAAAAAATAAAAATAAATTTAACCAAATCTTTGTTTAAGCCAAAAAACAAGATACCAAGCCAGGAATCAAATAGATCTGTGTTCTGTTCTGCCATTTGCCTGGAAATCATGTTCCACTCTGAGTCAACAGTGTAGCCAAGAAGCAAAGTGACATATTTCATAGGAGACAGTGAATGAAGCTGTAAGTACTGCATCTGATGGACTGTGAGGACTCAGACTTCCTTGATTGCCTCAAGGTGCAAAATTCTTAAGTGTTATCCTTAGTTTATCAGCTTTAATTAATAAGGCAAAGCTCCATCCTGAAAAGATTTGCTTGTCACTTTTCCATTTCTTTTCAATTTGCATTTGGCTGCTAGAACAAATATGACTGATTTTGAAGCTTGGGGTGAAAACAAAAAGTCACCAGGACAGTACTGTGGTACTGAATCACAACCTCTTTCTTTCAGGATAGTTCATTTGACTCTTGCAATGAGGAGGGGACAAATTACTGCAGGGAGCAGTGACTGAGAGCATGGAAATGATGATCAGCCACTCTGGGGCATGTGTGGTCTCTCTGCTCCTTCATCTCATGTTTCTATATGCATGTTAGGTGTCACATTCTACAAGAGAGTAAAAAGTCACCGAACTATAGAAAAAAGGTAAAGCCAGGTCTGGGAGCATATTGTCTCTGGGCATTTTCTGTATCCATATAAAGCCTTACAAACATGTAAGTCTGAGTCTTCACAGCTGATCCTTCACAAATGCAAGTCCTATCAGTCAGAAATTGGAGGTCTGGAAAGTCAGCATTATTTTGCTTACTGTGTATAAAGAGTCTCTTGCTTAGCAAGAGCATGATAGCCTGTTACGCCAATATGGTAAAACATGTGGTTTCTTCTCTCTAGGGGATGTAAAAAACTCAGTGATCTTAAAGGTCAGAAGGTAACAAGTACCATGAAATGAAAGGATAAAAGCAAATGAGTATTACAAAATCATCTTTTGTCTAATTAAGAAAAATTGTTTAGGAGCCAGAAGGTGCTGCAGTAGGACTGGAGGATTAGATTTCAGGGATAGACAGTTTTACAAATTTACAGTAAATTTCAGCATGTGCCTTTGTCCCATTGGAGCAGCAGTTGATATATGTGTTCTGTTGAAGAGGGATAGGATTATACACATTCTTTAAATTAAGCACATCCTTAACTGCTTAGCTAAATCAGGGTCTTAGTGGGCTGGATACAACGAGAAGAAGTACCTCAAATCCAAGGGTGTGAAAACAAGCTGGAGAATTCTAATAAGAAATGAGAATTTAGGGTGCAACAGATTAAAATTCCTCTGAGGAAAAAAAAATATGCAAAGAACATGAAAAAAGCCAATGTGGCTTCACAAGGGACTGTTCAAAAATCTGAGGTTAACAAATGAACTGTTCTGGAAATGGAAAACAGAGGTGGCAGCTACACAAGAACATTCTCTAAGTTACTGCTAGCAGGAAAAAATGAGAGTTAAACCCCATGATGAGTTAAAGCTAAGCAAGGCAAAACAATCTGGGGATGTGGAGGGGCATTTGCAAGAAGATTAGTGGAATTGTGGGCAAACGTGGAATAGCCTGTTAATCACTGAGAGGATAGTAACTTATAACAAAAACCCCCAAACTCTAGATATTCAGTTGCTTTTCAAACTATGTTAACATGCACATAAGGATTTCCGGTCATAATTATATCTAGTGAAGTATCTACTGATTAAGGCAGAAAAGAAGATGCCTCAAAGCCAAGAGGGCTTAAAAATGTATATCTGGCAGTGTCCAGAGAGCAAACAAAGAGGCAGTGCAAAAAATTCAAGGTTAAAAAAAAAAAAAAAAAAAAAAAAAAAAAAAAGGGCAAAGAATGGTGGTATCCTCTTTAAGGTAGGGAATCCTGGCAATTTAATCTAAAAAAAGTCACTCCTGCTACATAGTGGTGCTTTCTCTATGAGATATTTAACCCTTCACTGATGCTGCATGGAATGGAGCTGGGGGACAACTCCCATGGCTGAGAGCTTCTCTGAATGACATTCAAGCCAGTTCTTTGTTCTTACAATCACTGTTATTAATGGCTGGAGAAAAAGTGGAGTCTATAGGAGACATTAATAGGTAAGGCTGCACTCACCCAACCCAGAAGGCAGTGAGACTACACAGAATGTAGCTTATAGGAGCAGAGTAAAGTGAGACTTAGCTGCTCAGATGTCCAGAAGACACTCAGTAATTGTTACTAGAGTTTCAAAGGCCAACAGCAGCTCGGGGGGATGACGGAAATATGGCTATATGTGTTATCGTACTCGGCATATATTCTTAAAGCACCAGATTTTAGAGGCCTCAAGTCAAAGGTAACACTCAGGAATGTATTGTGTTTGGGGTATTCATCAAAGTGTTTCTAGCTTAGTCAGTTATTTGACAGTCTGTGGTTAAAATGATCATTCCCTCAAAAATGTGACCAGTCCAATGTTATTTTCATCCTTTCCTTTTGTTCATCACTTTCTCTCTCCCTTTTGGTCCTTCCATGACACTTCTCTGGGCATGATCTATCCAGCATCCCTGGTAATGGTCTCTCTGCACTCCAACCATCCTCTTTGTACCATGTGAACCTTCTTGCAATGTGAAAGTAGACCCTCTGGACAGACCTCTACATTTTACTGGCATTTTTACCTTTACCACTAGGAAAAGAAAAAAAAGGAGAATGTTTATACTGTGGACAAGGGCCGAAGTTATTTAATTCCTAAAATATGTTTTGTTCTGAAGCAGTTTCACTCCCCTGCATTGCCGCAGTCCCAGGGGGCTTGTAGAGCCTTGCAAGAATGCTCTTCTGCCTACCATGGCTACAGCTAGGTAATGAGTCATGAGCCACAGTGGGGAAATCCTTTTTTGTTTCTACTTTGAATATGTGCTGGTGGACCACTTTTATTAGTATTTATGGCTTTCATGACTCTGAATTCACAAAGTCATCCAGAGTGTCCCTGAGATCCCACACTGAATTTCTACTGGGTCATCTGCCTTCTTTCATGAGACAGTACCTCCCAGATGAAAAAACTATCTATCTGGAAGAGTAAAACATGGAATATATATCCTACAGCCAGCAAAGCAACAGAAAAACATAGCTTCTGTATCTCTCTTATACTCATCGCTTTGGTAGAAATACATCTCCTAATACTTCTTCTCCATTCTGCAAGAATTATTTGGCCATGGCCGCACACAGATGGAGGGCTAAATACCACCGGCCTAGGTGGGAGCTGGAAACTTGTGTGAGGAGGTGAATCAGAGGAAGGTGAGTATAGGAGCATATGGGGAGGGAAACCGAGAGGAAGTGGGAGAATAGTGGAGGGTGGGTTGCATGTCCAGCTCAGGCTGGGTTGGGAGCCAGGCCCCACCATGAGGGGCATGGCCAAGGAGATGGAAGAGGCAGACCAGAATGAAAAAACTGAAGATCAGTAGGTCGAGTCAGGACTAGGAGGAAAAACCCATAACTATCCTGAGGATCTGCAAAACAGTGAGATTTCTGAGTTCAGCATTTATCTGTTGCCAGCAGATGCCTGAGGAAATGACTGTCAATCAGCCTGTCCCTGTCCCTGAGAGCTTGTGCCTGGGAGGGTGACAGCTCACATCACTTGCAGTTCAGGAGTTGGAGGGCCAAGAGCTAATGAGTGTGGGGGCTGTCACCTGCACAGACCTCTGCTCGTGTCTCCTCACGCAGGGGCAGGAGCCCGGCAGTGCTGCCGACAGAGGAGACCAGGACATTTTGCTGTCACTGCTCATTAAGTAGTGCCAGCCACTCTGCTCGCTGAGTCAGAGAAGAATGTGCTGTGCAGCAATGGCATTCAGGACCGTCCCTTCCTGCAAGATTTACCTGCAAGGGCTAAGCTTAAATAGCATGGATAACTTTTAATTTGACTTCCCCAGCAATGTGCCTGGGGAAACTTAAGTGGCATTTTCCAAACAGAGATGTCTGTGATGCCACCTTCTTCCTGCAGGCTACTTGTTCAGAAATACCCCATCCTGGATCCCCACCTCTGTGTGTGCACTTTTGCTGTCAGACTGGGTGGCTGCTTCCTCCTTCGTCCCCAGCCCAGCAGCACCAGCAGCACGGCAGGGACACGGCTCCGGGCCCTGGGGCCACTGCGGGTGTTGCTGGGCCAGCACAAGGTGAGCCTGGGGCAGAGGCTCCGGCTGGACAGGTGCACGTTCTGGCTTTATATTTATTTAACGAAGGAAACAGTAGCATCCATCTATAGCAACACTGGGAAATTTCTGAACTGATGAGTAAACAGGTTGCTAGCTACAGCTACGTACTTTTCTCTCCATTAAAACAGAAGAATCTCTTATGCAAGTGAAATATTAGCAAAAGCCTCAGGTCCACACTTCCCAGCCCCACACTGCAGCATATGTCTTGTGGCCCTGTTTGCAGTAATGTGTTGACATGTGGAAAGTTCTCCCTCCCTCCCTCTCACATATATATGTGCTTTTTTTTTTTTTTTTTTTTTTTTTTTTTTCCCCGAGTTAGAATGATGTCTCACAACGTGAGATTAATTTTGATGTGCAAAAGCAGTGCATTCCAGGTATTGTTAAATAATCAAGGGCTTTCCAAAGCAGACAGAGGACAGAGTGCTTATTGTGCCTGATTTGCAAGGGCAAAAGTGAAGTACCATATGGTAGCCATATTTATTTATACTGTGCCTTCTGCTATACTTTTATGAATGGAAGCACTGGGGATGATAGCTTGTTTACAGATAGGTCCAAAATGTTGTGAAGCTGGAAAAGATTGATAATCATTTAGAATTGTGTATCTTGTCTGTCTCTTCAGATAAGAGTAAGTAGTTGTGGATACATCGACTGAAACAAACAGGCTTCCCTTGTGACATGCCAGTAAATGAGTATGTGTCATGTCAAGCCTGATGTTCACAGTGCATAGGTTAATAATGGAGAAGGGAGGCATATAAATAGCTATACACCACTAGGTATATAAATCTGGGCTCTTCTGCTCAGCGTGCTTGGAGTGTGCAGCTTCTCTGAGCTATGGTTTCAGCATCACCACTGGGTCCCTGTAGGTGAGGAAATACCGATGGAGCCGCTTGCTGTTGCTCTTCACTTCAGTCTCACCCTATGTCATGCACAGGAGATGGGGCATTCAGCTCATGTCCCATAGCCTTGTGGTGAATGGCCTCTGCTCCTCTGCTGCAGTGCTCGGAAATCTGTGTGAAGTGTGCTCCCTGGAACCCTTCAAATACAACCTTAGCTTTTATACATTGCTGAGAGGTTTATGGGGCCATCTGTCTTGAGCCAGTGAGCTGGTACAAAGTGTTTTCTCCAAAAGTTAGACCGTATTTTCATATATATAACTTCTGGCATGGGTTGCTGGGTTTTGCTATTTATCTGTTCCAGTGTATGATGGAAATAATTTGATAATGCCATAAACGGCACTGACGAAAATTTCAGCATTGTGAATTAAGAATAACTTTGAGTCTGGTTCAGTATGCACACTGTTAGCTGAGTTTTAGAGATTATGGATTGTAATTTGGGGTTTTTAATACTTTGTTTATATTTTATCTATCTGCCTGGCTGCCTATCCATCTATCTCCAGGAGCTTGTCTTGTGACTGGCGATCTCTGTCACTTAATTCCTCATTTCACTTTGGTCTGTCCAGGATATCTCTCTCTGTGCTCTCCTCTTGCCATCTTATTTAAAAGGCTTCAGAAGTCTTATTTAAAAACTCCATTGAACAATTCCTGAGAGGCAGAGAAGTATGGTTTTCCAAATTATGATTGAGGAACTGAGACATTTATGTGGAAATAAATGGGATTCAGGTGCTAAATAGTTTGCAGAGTTGGTCTGAGGCTCTGGCCTATTGGGACTGGCTGCTAGGCGTTTTGAAAAGCACTGCAGGAAACCTGTATGAGTCTGAAGGCGCCAATGTGTTTTGAAATCTGATAGCAACAAACTCATCCAAAAGCCAAGGTTCAACACTGCAAACATTATTCTATTCTTATTTTAACATTTCAGCAGACGTTGTGATTGTATTTGGATTTTTATTTGTTTGGCTTTTTTGTTGTTTTTATCTTACCCTGTCTTAAAAACTATCAGCTTAGTGAGTAATTAATTCACTCAGCATGAGTGGATTTTATGGTGATATAAGTATCAACAAGGACTTTTCTGCCAAGATTGTGCTGGTGCTTGCTGGTGGCTATGTTACTCTCAGGGTAAATGTTTGCGCTGCATCAAGATGCGCTGCATCAACTGGGGTCAAGAGGTAAGCTTTTAGGTTTGTAAGAAGGTATCTAGAAAGTCATTTTTTTTTTTTTTTTTTCAGACATGCTGGGTGTTTGTCAAGTATACGTCACACAGAAAGATATATTTATCCTTTGAGAGCCATGCACGTGTTTCTGAGTTTACCAGCTTACGTGGTCATGCACTTGTGAGAAGAGGTTGATCTATGGGTTAATTATTCACAGTTTCTATATGTTCACTCTTAGTCCCACAAAGGTGCACAGCTCTTCCTAAAAGGAGAAATGCAAAGTCTTGTACACTAGGACAAGAGCACAAGGTGTACCTAAGAGTATCTGGAAGAAGCAGCAGCTTAGAAATGATAGTAATGATAATAATAATAATAATAAATCAATGCAGTAACACCTTGTGGGCAATATTAAGAAATGATTTAAAATGAGAAAAACATTTTTTTTTCCTATATAAGGCAATGCACATGATAAAGCTTTTCTCCTGTAATCCATTTTTACTGAGCAATTGAATTTCTCAGAAAAGAGTATACAGAGATTTTGACATCATTATGGACAATTTATTTTATCGATCCAGTTGCAAGTGCAGTGTAAAGCCAAGGTGAATATCCATGGCTGAAGTGAATCCCAGCCACCCTTTCAGGCATTTTGCTGTTTCCTAGTGAGACAGCACAAGGTACAAGTCTAAGTCAACTTCTCCAGCTGTTTGCAAAGGCTGAGGGAAGCAGTGGACCAAATTCCCAAATCTCCATGGGCATCATGTTGAGATTCCCCACACCTCTCCCTGCCTGAGGGCACCCTGATGCACGGTGCTTTTTGGGTGTGCACCACCCATCCCATGCACAGGATGTCCCTGGGAACTTGGCAGCAGCCTGCTGCGGCTCCACATATGGTGGCAGCTTCTAGGTTTAGTGTTGCTTTTTGTCCAGGGGATGGCTCATGGAAAATGCATGAATAGACTCTCGAAAGGCTACTTCTTCCCAGGCAGGACCCATGCGGCTCATAGGGATGTAAATGCGCGGCACAGAAATGTCAAAAGGTTACGGGATTCTTGACAGCAGCACAGCTTTCAGCAATCTGGATATTTAAACAAGTAATCCAAAACTCTTGGGCTTGCAAAAGCTACTTTGTAAATTAGTCTCATTAAGTCTTTTTATTTGCATGCCTCAACAAATAGTTGCTTTACGTGAAGAAGATGTTAACAGAGGTTCTCTGCTTTGCTGATTACAGATTTATGATTTTGAATATCTGTTACAATATTTTGTGGTTTTCTATTTCTATTTATGGCTTTTTGGCTTAACCCAGGCCAGTCAAACTCAGCCTCTCGAGTTAGTGGAGGAACTACAGAATATCGCTTAACAGCAAACAAAAGCAGCCCTGTAGAATAGCATTACGGGTGATTTTAGCAAGTCCTGATCTCCGAGTCGATCAGACTTCTTGGAAGGAAAGCAATTTTTTCCTGAAAATAAAAGATATGCGTCCACCAAGGGCATCAAATCTTCCTAATATGGACATTTCCATTTCATTTTTATATTTTTTAATAAATGTTCACAGGGTAATAGAGAGTGAGTTCTTGGACACTCTGGCCTATAAACTTCTCAGTCAGTCATTCCCTGGCGGTGTTACAGAAGGGTTTATGTTAATTTAAAGCTGTGCTGGGAAGCGTGGAGTGTTTATATGCTCTGTTCAGATGTCCTGCCCGCGAGGAGCTGCTGTATCCTCAGCGTAACCTTTTGCCTCCCCGTGGCTGCCTCTCCTCAGCCCTGCATACAGCTGCTTCTGCTGCACCCAGGTTGGTTTTGCCCTCTTGGTCCACCAATGCCATGAGCATGGGAGAAACCCAACTGTCCCATACCTCAAGGACAGTGTCAATCCCTTGGATTTGTCATCTCCTTTGTCCCTGTGGCAACATGGGGAGGGGTGGGTCAGGATGGCTCAGCGTGTCTCCTGAGGGGTTTCCCTTGCCTAGAAAGCTCCCAGGTTGGAAAAAAAAGTCAATGTATAGGAAGGCAAACCGTGGGAGAGCAATCCTGGGGGCTTCAGGTGTGAGCAGGAGGCTGCTGAGCACTGCTGCTGGTCCTGGGTAACACCAGCCAAAGGAAGGAACTGGGTCTCAGATGTTCATGCCCAGGTGGAAGCCCTCGGTAGGGGGCTTCTTGAAAAGGTGCCATCTTGAAAGCTTGCCTGGGTTCAGGTTTTCAGCTGCAGGGAGGTTTTACAGGCAGTGTGCTCTGTTTGCACGTTGCTGTTAAGAAACAACCTACAGTGGTTACAGAGATGCAAGTTAGCGTGTACAGTCAGGAAACCCAACACACCATGCAGTGAGACAGAGGTGGTGATGACCAACCTGAGTTGTAATTCAAGATGAATTTCTATTTCACAAATGATTTTTAAATTATGTAATCATTTGCGAAAGTGAGCAGCAAAAAGCAATGCGTATCTTCTCAAGGGAAGATAGACAAATTTATGGAAAATGAGGAAACATGAAAGAGAGCCACTGGCTGGATTTATGTGGTCAGGAATAGATGCTGAGATATCAAATTGTCTGTATGACTTGCAGTCGCAAATGTAGGTTTAGATGGACCATTGCTTCTGGCTCTGACATACCTACGCTTTGGTAAAAAACAATTGCTTCCATAATACAGGAAGAAACAAGAATGATAAAATCTAACTGCATTGGAAACAAGATTTCTGTATGAAACTTGTGGTTTGCTGTCCGTTTTGTTAGGCTTGATCTTCTCTCCACAGCAGGGCTTTTTTTGGCAGCTCTGGTGACTCCACATTATGTTTGTGTATGTTTTGCTGTAGGGTATAACCTCGTTTTGTTCCTAGTTTCCACACAAAGGACAGAATAAGTAAATATGAGTGAATGTAAAGTACTCACACACGCACAAAGACATCCCTAGCAGTAGGCATTTGTGAGATCAGGCAATAACAGATGCTTTTGAGGCACTGTGAGCATCCTCTGGACTACCAACAGCAATTTCCCAGTGTAAATAAGTTTAAAGATTTTTAAAGGGCACTTTATGAGACTGTAGCATGCTGTTTTCTGTTATATTAATTTTCTGATCGGATTTCTGTGGCTTTTTGTTTATTTTTCATGCAACCTGCCTAATTCTTTTTGTGTCAAGCTTTGCTCGTGGGTGGGTATTAAGAAAGTAGGGACTTGATTGGTCTGTACCCTCTTTCTTAGGGAAGTTCAAAGCCCTGATTTCTTGGGTGCCCTTCAGACAAGGTCCTGCTGGTGCCAGGAGGACATGGGTTATGTGGCCACTGGCCATTAGCAAGCACCATGTGTATAATACTCCCCCAGCAGCACATCTAGATGTTATGCTCCAACACAGATCTCGGGGTCCATGTGGTACATGGTTGAGTCTTGAGAATGGAGGGGATTTGTGTTAGCAGGTTTTACTTCAGATAAAGCTGTACGCATACAAGATAGCCTGGAGCTCCTTGTGGAGAACCAAATGTACCCATGTGCTCTGAATTGTCATGCAAAATATTATGAAAATAATGGGAAGTTTCTTAGGGTGATTGTGCATTAGAGTTAAAGAGTTCTCCCCAAGATAGTACACCTTTCCTGCCATAGTACCCCTTAGAGGGATGCTTACATATACTCATCAGAATACATATGTATTCAACAAAGACATTGATTTTGATTCTTTTCTGTTAACCTTTTATTTTTCTGCTAAGATAAAGATTATGAAATCACATCAACCCATTTCTGAAGATTGCAATACATGCCTTTTTTCCATCCAAGACAATAAAATGTATTACAAGTGCCTTTTTAATGAAAGAGAAAGCAAGGCCTTCACGTCCTGCAACATCTGCTGGGAACATAATCTAAATTGAAAACGTATGCTGTTCTTGTGGGGAGGGAGAGGTCCTCCAGTGACAGGAAGTATCCAGAAAAGTTAATGCTGAAATCAGTAAAAAAATCATGCGTGACAGGAGGAGAATGAACACACAACCTTTCTTTTTTTTTTTTTTTTTTCTTTTTTTTTAAATTTTTTTTAGGAGGTGGAGATGGCCAAAGACAAGAGAAGAAAGGGGGAAGCTGGGAAGCAGATTATCTGTGTATTGACAGAACTGTTTATTTGCTCCTGGCAAAAATAAACCCCAGCGTATATTCCCTCTAGCATTTTCATATTTATAAAAATGGAAAGCCTAATCTGTCGCCAAGACCCATTATCCCCTGACTTCAGTCAGACAGTACATCTTATGGAATCAGGGAATGTGGTATTTTTCGTGAGAACAGAAGGGAAAAGAGATGTTTATTACTGTACCCTTCCTCTATTTATTAGCATCTGTAACTACCACCAACGTCCAAACGAGGTATCTTGTGTTTTAGCCATAGCGGGACTAGACAAATAAATAATTCAATAACATTTATTGGAAAATAATGAGATTGCCTTGTTCACCACCACCTGTGAGGGGGAGGCATAGCTCTGTGATGCAGTGCACAGTGTTTCCAAAACGCTTCTGGTTTTGATGTGTCGTGTCATTTATCTTCATGTTCCTAGGTGGGAAGCATGCCTATTAGTTTTGTTGTACCTGCGCTAAGTTTTGAAAGCATTTCTAATGTGTGCTTTATGCCTTGCCCGAGCTCAAGCATCCTTAAGTACTTCCAGTCTCCTCATAAATACACCTTTGTATTCTGCCTAATATATAAACATCACGACCCATGTCTGAGAATGTTGGGAATTTTATTAGGTTCATAAAGTTTTAGTTGCGGTCTAGCCCAATGGGTCCAAAATAAATAAACACAGAGAGCAAAATGAGTAACAATTTCGTACCTATTTCTTCCCCTCCCCCTGGAGAGTTTCCCCAGGACCTGTGAAGTACTTGTTGCTGCGGTTTCTGTGGCTTGCTATCAAAGTATCTGCAAGGCAGCAAGCAGAAGGCAGTTGCAGAGGCAGAGATGAAAGCTGGGAAAAGCAACTGAAAGACAGCTATTCGGACCTTTCCACTGATTTTCTCAGTCTCCTTCTTCCTTAAGGATGAAGGAAAAATTGTAAATAATTGTGAATGATTTGTGGCAGCTACATTCCCTTATAGTGCTGCTCTTAAAGAAGCTACTTCCTGGGGAAAGCACCCCCAGCCCTCCAGATGGAACGAGTAAACAACCAGCACTGCAGATGGAGACATCTCTCTTGGAGTATTGTGAAACCTAGCTCTTGGACTGAGGTCTTCAGCCTGGAGTTGCCCTTTCCCTGGCTCTGGACCCAGGGCCACTGATGCTCCTCCCTGCAGCTCAGTTCTTGCTTTGCCTACGGGATTCATCATTAGCAGCTGTGGTGGAAGCAATGGTCCAGAAAAGAAGCCTTCAACGACACCAACAGTTTCAACCAAGCAATATGTGAGTGTGGACTTTGCTTCAGAGGATTATGCTCCCTAGGTATTTCAGGCACCTCTCTCAGCAGAGCCACCATTCTCAGGACGTAAGCTGTACATATGACAGAAGCTGCTGTTCTTGATCTTCTTGTGGAAAGATGTTGTATTATCATGAGGCAATGCCGAGTACCATAAAGCCACAATGCCCTTTAAAACAATTCTGTTGTAAGCCTCAAACCTGTCAGAAAAATACAACTGAACAGACTTTTTAAAACCAAGGGATCAGCCAGCCAAAGCTCACACAGGAATCAAAACAATGACTTAGAGCAGTTACAAAGTTAAATACGAGTTGTTTTCAAATCTGTTGCAGAAGCGCCAGTGCCAGAGGTACCAATTTTGCAGGAAGAGCAGTGAGGTAAAGCTTTAAAGATCAAGCCCCAAAGAGCTTTCTGCTTGTTTATGCGCGCTGCACTCATTCTGCTTCAAGGCTATAGGAAAATTATTTCTGGAATGTGGCAAATGGTATAATACATGTTACAGATCTCATTTTTAGTCAGCTGCAAAGCTTGTGCTGCCTTTGGGGGAGAGGGATTAGAGGCAACTTTTTATTGTTCAAGAATTTTTAGGACAGATAAAAAACTCAGCTGCAATTACAAACCAAGCAAGACTGTACTGATTTTTCTATCACCTTCTTGACTCACAGCTGTGCATCTGCCAATTAGAGCTGGTTGGAAAATTTCCAGCAAATCAAAGTTTTTTGTTTTTGTTTTTGTTTTTGTTTTGTTTTGTTTTGTTTTGTTTTGTTTTTTTGAAAACTCTCCACAGATTGTAGGGTCCAAGATGCTAGGGCTCTTGAAATGCCTTGGATCTGATAGACTTCAGCAAGTTCAAAGGTGAATTCCTGGGAGCAAAGAAGGAGCAGTGCAGCCCTTAACTCCTGGGCAGATGCATCTGCAGAGATCCATGGGGATGTTTCCATTTCGACTGAGGAATGAGGAGTGCACTTGGGTAAACTTTTCTGGAAAAAAATGGTATATACGGGACTGGTGTATGGACTGACTTCAAGAGGGAAATGAATGGACACAGATCCCAGGTGGAGGTAGGTGATTTGTTTCATTAGAATCTAGATGTTTGCTGGACCTTAAGTGCGCATCTGGTTGATTTCTGCTGTCTCCTGCTCATTCTGCTGGTTCCTGGGATGCTCATGCTTGGGCACCTGGCTACTCACAGGCATTACAGAGGGAAGCCAAACTCTAAGGTCAGAGCTATGCAAACAGCACCCAAGGTGCTGCTGGTCATGTTCTCTTTGGATTTGGAGACCATGCTGCTCACAGCCTGGACCTACATCCCAAGGGCTCCTGCCTGGCACCTAGGTTTCCATGGTAGGAAAACTGCCTGCCCCTCTTGGTGAGCCTCTGGCTGTGGGTCCCCATCTCTCACATAGACATTGCTAAAACCTTTTGTATCTCCCACACGTTTTTTCCCCTTTCATTTTTTTTTTTTTTTAATGCAAGTGCAAAAGCCCCAAATGACTAACGTTCCTTCCAAGGCAATGACCACAAAACAGAGAATCAAAGCCACAGAAATGCTTTCCTTTAAAAATTACTCACATTTCATCAAACTTTGCTTATATCAAGGTGACAAGGCCAAACCCACTGATGGTTCAGCTATGTGGCCTGAGAAATGCAACGGCATTAACAAAGTCTACATCTACAGATGTAGAGCGACACTTTTCATCTTCGTTAAAATACCATATTGCTACTCCATTCCTAGGCTGTCAGCATCCCTTCTCACTGGCCCTTCTGCCTGTCCCACTGTAAATTAGGCACATGTTGCCAAGCTCCATACAGCTATATGAGCTAAATATTCACCCCAGAATGTCTCTGAGATGCCAGGAGAAATGCTTCTTTGCTCTTCCTTTTCCAGAAGGCTAGCTGAATCTCTCTATTGTGCAAGTCACTTTTTTCTTTCATTAATAATGCTATATTTCATTTCATCTCACTGAGCAACAGTTGTAGGCAGCTTCCCAACACTTGTACTCTTAAAAAGGGAAAACAATGCAAAGAGAGGATGTCCCCGGAGGCAGACCATGCCCTGTCCCAGCTGCTCACACATGCAAGACAGATTTTTTGAGCACAACAGTCAGTCGGGATGTGGACTGCTCCTCTTTGCCTTGCAAGTATTTGGAAACTCAGCTTCCACTGCTGCAAAGGTATTCCTGATTCTGAGCACTGGCATTTAAGGACTGGGTTTTTGCCTGGATGAGTATACCAACAGTCAGTGGTGTGCGACACACTCAGAGGTGTGATGCATGTCCATGCCTTCATGGGGTAATGTGGTTTGAAGAGAGAGGATGATTTCTTTTGTCCTGTCCTGACTGGAGCTGGATGGTTTCTGGCTCATGAAGAGGAACCAGTGCAGAGGGTGAGCAAGGTCTGGCCAGCAGTTTGTTGTTCTGATTTTGGCTGTTTAGCAATAAAAACAAAAACTCAGTAGGCCAGTAGAAAGTTCAGCAGTTAGGTACTTGCTCAACATCTGTGTCTTCAGAGTATCCTCTGTTTGAAATGGATGACATTTCAGAACATATAGTTTGCACAACAGCTGGCAAAGGCAGCACTCAGGCTATTAGCAAGACATGAACAAAAATAATGACAGCCATAAAAACCAGAAAGACTTTAAATTCTGCAGAGAAGTGGAGGTCACCAGGGTCTGCGTGGTGCAGGATGCATCCCGTGGGAGCCAGAACTGAGCAGGGAGAGGCAAGAAAGGCATGAGATGCCTGGCACAGCAGTTCAGCTCTGCCCTTGGGATGTGCCAGTGCTGAGCATCCAGAAGCAGAGCGGTTGCACAGTGGGTCCTTTGGCTGTGGAGTGAGCATATGTCCGATGCTAGTGTCATCCTTCTCACTAGCAGGCAGGAAATCTTGGAGATATTGGCTCTTCTAGAGGCTTGTAATGAAGGAGACCTTTCTCCTTCATGAAGGCAGTGTCTTTATAAAGCAACAACCAGAGAAAATGCCTACAGTTGTAGGCATTTCAAAAACATGCTGCGAAAAATATGAACTACACTGTGAATTTGGAGCAGTTTGGATGAAAGTATGTCTTGGCCATTGAATACTTTATATCAGCCATTACAGCTATGAGAAGAAGCTCTAACATACTGAAAGATGTTTCCCATAGAGTATATACAGTGACCAAAGGGTGGATTTGTGTTTGAAGCAACAGACTAAGATTCAGGAGGAAAGGTTCAGCTGCTGACCTCTCTGCAGGCTTCCTTTATGCCTCTTTCTCTACCTATGCAATAGTGAAGCAGTACCTAGGGGGATGTAGGGGTAGGTGTAGCCTTACAATCAATTGTAAGATTTAATTTGAAGTTCTGGTGAAACAAGCATTTATCAGAATCCCAGTGATAAAACCTGTTGAAATAGAACATGGATGATAAAATGATGGGAACAGCATTTTTGCAGAAGTAGAAATCATGTTCTGTAAGCAAAACAGAATCGATCAATAGCTGTCATGTCATTATCTCAATGTGCTGAAAACAGAGGTGCTGTTTATCACAGAAGAAGTATGTCAGAACCCTTTCATTTGTGGAATGTTTATTCTTTTATTTAGTGATTAAATTATTAAATTATAGGAAAAAAAAATGGAAAGGATGTCTGGATGTCATCTGGTCCAAACCCAGACTGAAAGCCAAGCTGACTTGAAAATGAGATGAGGTTGCCCAAGGCCTTGTTTCGTCCAGCTTTGAGCATCTCCAAGCATGGGGATTCTGTAGCCTCTCTGGATGACCTCTTCTGGCGCTTAGCTACACCCGTGAGAAGAATCCTTAGCCTTTCTTCTTTCAAGATACAGGTAAGACAAGACCTATTTCCTGATTTCCGGCAAAGCCCAGGTGTAAGTTGGACACTTCACTCTTCAGGCTTTTTAAAATGTAGGTTGGTGTGCATGTGCCTGGAGACAGACTTTTACTTTCTAGAGCTTGGCATGCTCTCATGTTGAGCAATTCCTGGAAAAGGCTGGGAGCAGTCTTTCTGCTCATTTTTCAAAATGTGATGATTTTTTTTTCCCTTCTGATTGTGTTGGTGGTTGTTTGTTTGTTTGTTGTTGTTGTTTTCCCAGTGATAATTCAATTGCAATTAGCTGCTTGGTTTGATTTATTTGTTTGTTTATTTTCTTATTGGTTTCTTTTTACTGTGACATTTGGTCAGAAAATTTACCTGATTTTGCTTAAACATTGACAATAGGAAAAAATCACTTTCACTGTAACATAAGATAAATTGTAGACCTGTTACTCTGACAGTTGTATGCCTGTGGATAAATTCTTCAAGTAGGAAGAACTATGAAGTGTAAGACAGTATTGGAGATCATATATAACAACCATTACAGAGTGGGTAGGGTAAGAGTAGAAGTTCACTAGTTTTGAGTAGCTGTTACTGGCATTTTGGGTCAACTTAGCTTTAGCAGGCTGAACAGAAATTACAGGATCAGAAAATAATCAGGGATAAAAGACCCAAAGAAATGAGACCATTTATGAGCAAAACTTTAGCAGAATGGGTGTGATTGGTAAGTATTCAATAAAGACATTTTTTATCTTGTTTCAAGTAAGTGAAGAGGGGTATGATCATATCCAAATTCCTTCCAGTAATTAATATATTTCATATTGTTATATTATTGGTGAATATGGTAAAAGAGCATTCTGGTCGCTTGATCGTGCTCCTTTTACTGGAATCACTCTTCTTTTATCAGCCTTGTGGTTTTCATCAGTCTTTCAAGGAGAGCTTTTGTGATGTGGTAAAAGGGTGGTCAGAATCTGAGATGTAGTGATTGGGTTTTTGTTGTTTTTGTTTGTTTGTGTTGTGCCCTCCCTTTTCCCCCATTCAAAAGGGAACAGCGTACACTATCTCTTTAAGGTCTACAGATATAAACTCACTTTATCTTAAATACCAAGTAATTCTGGTAATTTGTTGACAAACTGCATCAATTCCTGTTTCTGAGGGCATCAGTCATTAGCAAGTTTCTGGACACTAGTCAAGCGGCAACAGCATGGGGCAGAGTAAAGTTTCTTGTGTCATTTTCATTGGCCTTCAATCACAGGTTGTGAGTGCATTACTTCTGGTCATGAATTTTGTTATGTAAAAGATTGTCAGATATTTTGGGACTTGATGATTTATGTTTTCTGAAAAGCATAGAGCTTTTAGACAGCTTGGTTGTTTGGGGCTAGAGGAGCTAATGGAGCAGAGAAGACACAGATTTGGGGAAAAAGCTGAGAGAGATATGGTCTGCATATGAAGAGGACAAGCTACTGGCACAAGAATTATAATATTATGGATAGCTATATAAAATACCAGATGTGGAGAAGTGGGATGCCAGAAAAGCCAACAAGATCTCAGTGGGAAGCTTTTGGCATGTCAACATTAATGATCGAGCAAGACACCATTAGAAAGGAGATTTTTTTCCAGGAATAAAAAAAAAAAAAAAAAAAAAAAAAAATAAAGGGATGTGGTTGCTGAAAGCAAGAATTCCAGGAGAGGGAAGGGGGAGAGAATGTGTCAGATAAAGATGTACAATGTAATTCTGGAAAGCTTAAGCCTTAAAACATTTGAGTGAGGGTGTTCCAGTTTAGAAGTCATTGTGTTAAGGATAATACCCTAATCAAGAGAATTCTGAATAAATGGGAAGTAATTATGTTGTCCCACGGCACGCTCCAATACTATTGTCATAATGCAGCAGAGTACCTTTGGTCAAGAAACTGGGTCAGGAAGTCACTTGTGAGGACGTGGTGTGCTGAACTTAGAGGGGGGATACATTTATCATCCATTAGCAGGAAATTGTTGTAGCTCTTGTATTTTACAGGCAGCTACATATAGGCATAGCTAGAATAAGCAGAATGTCTTCTACCAGTAGCAAACTACTAAAGGAATATATTGGCTTATTTGTAATTCTCCCTAATGAAATACCATAGGGATATTTTTGCTGGGATAACATTGGCCCAATTGCACTCTGAAATGCTGCTTCTCTTTGGAATAAGAGTCCAGTTATTATTGGGTATGTTTCTAATGTATTTAAGCCAGTCACTCTTCCCACACTCAAATACTGCAGCTCAACATTTTTGGTAGTAGCTAGTCAGATGTGTTATAATTATGAATCAGACATTGGTTTTAAGGTTTGCAGACCTTTCTCATAAAGCTTTAATTTCCCCAACCATTTGCAATATTCATACATCTATCACTTTCACAATGTATCTAGACAGGGTACCACCAACTACCAGGGCTGTGCCAGTCACAATGCAGTGCTATGTCTGTGAACTGTACCTTATTAAACCCTAAGTAGTACTTGACAAGTCACTGGCACATGATCCAAGTCTTTCCTATTTATCAGGGGTAAAAGCGGTTTGTGGTCAGTCAAAAGTTTAAATGGCTCTCTGGAAGAGCATTTTTATACATTTTTTACATGCTTCTTTTACAATGAGACGCTCCTCAGTCTGAAGAGAGTGATTTATATCATCAGCAAATGTCCGGGAGCAGTATGTAGCAGTCCCGCCAGTCTGACCTGGTTGCAGTAATTCAGTAATCTTCAGCACAGTTATGCATGCTTATGAGTGGTTACGGGAAGGGAGCATGGGTGTGCTTCAGGTAGGGCTTCCTTTCTGTTGAAAACATATTCTTGTATTATGTTCAAATATCAGGTACTTTCATTTTCCAGGAGTTCATTCCAAGGATATATTATTGCCATCCATAACCCAGCATTGATTTCACTTTGACATAGATTCAGAAGTTTGCATTAATTTATTACTTTCTTATGCCAATTTACCTTTTCTCACTCTGTCCTTATGCTTAGTTTTTTATGCACGCTGTCTCAATAGTTCAGCACCCTTTGATGTAGCCTCATGTTTATTGCATTTTAGACCTGAATACCAAGTGTCTCTAGAAATCTAGACAGGCTTTTATCATGCTTCTCTTCTTAATGGCAATATCCCAGGACTTTGCCTATACAAGCAACTATCCCTTTCCAGGTGCTGCAGTAGCCTTGTCATTTCCTTTGGAATATATTGGGTGCAGTAGTGATGCCAAAAGGAAGTCTGCGGAAAGATCACCATCCAAAAGGCATAATAAAAGTAGTTAACTTGGCGCCATCTGGGTGTAGAAAAATATGCCAAAAACCATTTGCGGCATCTAAAAGGGGAAAAAAACTCGGGCATTCATCTTGGAAAGATGTCGTCCACTGTGGATAGGACGGTGCTTCTCTCAAGCACTTTGTTTAGTTGATTTAGGTCAAAATATATGCTGACTCGTCTGTTTTCGCTAAGGCCTTATAACCACTGGTAAACACCGTTCAGCGGGTTTGGCTATTTCTTCTGTAACACTGACAGCCTTGGACTGTCTGCTCCTGCCCTTTGCCTAGGAAGTGCTGAACTGAACTCGTTGTGACTCTCTAGGTGCTGTCAGTAACTGCATTGCATTGTGTCTTTGGGAGATGAGCTTAATGGTCCCGTTTCTTCCAGCGCTTTTGTATTGTTTTCTTTTGGCTGATACAGAAATGTCATTGCTGTGTCTTACTGAACAGTTAGTTTTTGAGCCCCTGGAAAGAAACACAGTGCTCTGAATGTCCTGTGACATTGCACATTACTACAGCTCTTACTGGCACTTATGGTCACCCATGATTTCAAGTGACCCAGTCCCTCATTATTTGATTTTAACCAGTTCTTTCCCAGGTCTCATTTCTGAATCCTATCACTGTGCCTCCCCTCAGGGACTTTCTTCTTGTTTCTCCATGGCCTTCAGACACAGAAGACTGCTTTCTACCTATTTATTGTCCCATTCCAATCTCTGAAAGTCTGAGAGGACCTTAATCAGCTTTTACTGCCCAATCTACTTCCCTTCATTCCTGCTGTAGCAGACATCACCGGTGCTCAAGGTCTCTGTTGACCAAAGCTCTCCTGTATCCCCCTAGTATCCCCCTGTATCCCCCCCTTCTTCCAGTAAAAGTCTGTCCCGCCATAGCAAAAAACAGAGGCATGAGGGCTCATGAAGAGTTATGTGGTGGAGAGCACCCAGGAGAGCCTTTGCTAGTTGTACATTGGTTGTGACCTATTTGGGATGGTGGCTCATGGGCCTTTCAGACTGACGGAGGGACACAGTAGGTGTGATGTTGATTGTGTATTTTCAGCTCTGTCAGATGATAGCTAACCAGGGCACAAGGTCCTCAAATATGTGTACATTTTCTCATCATTTTCCCTGGTAAAGAATTAATTCATGTTGCAAAGAATAACTCTAAAATTTCTCCCTTTCCCTCCTGTCTATTCCGGCCCCATCATCTCACCTGCAGTCTTTTTGAGGAGGGTATAGAGCAACCTCTGCAGCCAGGTGACTCTGTGCATGCACAGGCTCTTCATTTTTTGTCCCAGCTGAGCAGGCAAGAACATTTAAGCAGCCACAACAAGAGAAGGGCCATGACTGGGAAATTTACTCTGCACAGGAAGGTGAGCAAATTGTCAGTGTGCATGCTTTTGGCTGAAACTTCATAGCCAATAGGACAGACAAAAGCCAAGAGCTTTCATGGCCAAAATGTGGCATTTTCAAAAGTGAGAATTGATACTGCTTGCCCAGAGCAAGGGGTTTGGTTTTAAGAAATCATCACACTCCTTTAAAAACATCAGGACCCACTCTCATTTACAGACATTTAGAATTGAAAATCATTCTTGAAAATGTTAACTTAAACTGCTGCTGGTATACAAAAGAAGTGACAAATTCATTTGACCCTTGGAACTGAAATTTTCTGAAATCTCCAAGTCACATATTTCCATCCTGCACACTTCATATACTTCTGTTAAGCACTTTCAGCTGGACATGTCGATGAGTAAGGGAAGTAAGGCTTGAACCTATTTATTCACGTCTATGTTGCTACCCATATCCACAATTAAGAATTACACGGGCTAGTATATACAAGTATATTATTGTTAATTCTGCCTGTGTGAGTCTGCAAACTAAGATGCTACTGTAGGCAAGTAGAAAATGTAAGCACAAGAGATAAAGGAATTTCCTTCCAAGAGATGCACATAGGAAACAAAGGAAAACTAGGAAATCTTAGCTAACAATCCTTGAGATCTTTTCCTTCTCCTCCTTCCTTTTTTGTTACTTAAATGTGAGAAAAATAAACAAGAAAAAGGTTTTAGTGACCTCTTTCCATTCCTGAAACTCATGCCTCTCAGTAGATCATGGGGCTCTGTACACCACAATAAGCTACTCTGAGAGCAGTGTGCTGTAAGTAATTTAATATAAAAGCTGATTTAAAGGAAGTGCATACTTCTCATGTTTTATACCTTTCCAAAAACATCAGTTGTTCATTTGTAACTATTTGCCTGCTCTGCACAATTAAAATTGCAAATGAAATGAATGGAAAGGAATAAAGTGTCTTTCCCTCTCTCTTTCCCTCTCTCTTTCCCTCTCTCTTTCCCTCT
>NC_048896.1:51277070-51298989 GCF_011077185.1 Oxyura jamaicensis | reverse complement strand
TCTCTCTTTCTCTCTCTCTCTTTCTCTCTGTCTCTTTATCTCTCTCTCTCTCTCTTTCTCTCTCTTTTTCTCCTTCTCAGTTTCTCTTCCTTCCTATCTCTCCTCCTCCTTCTGTCTTTCCTGTGAATGTAAGTCATGTCACTCTTATTATGCTATCAGCTGAATCTGTGCCTGTGGACACAGAGCTCAATGTTCAGACAACGTGCAGTTACTTGATACACTATGAAATGTAACTGTCCAGATCCTATAAAACACGTGGCTGTTAGACACATAGCCAGAGGGTGACCTGGGCTGTCATTTGAGGATATTGCCCAGGTACCTCTACCTGGCCTGCCCTGGTGCTTTTCATGGAAATGGCACATGCAAAGGGCTTCCCTTTGCTGGAAATACTCTTGGTGCTCTCTCCTTCAGGACGTGGGGCTCTGAGTGCCTCTGAGACAAGGGATTAGCTAAAAAAAAGACCACTGGATACCACAGAATATGCTTTTATCTTGACTGAACTACTGAGTGTTAAAAATCTTTAAATGTGTGGTAGACCCTTTTGGTAGACCTTAGCTGTATAGTGAATTTTCACGTCACCAAAGTGCAGTGTGTTGCTCTCAGAAACCCTCCGGGGGTAGGAGATGGGATTAGTTTGCTCTCTGATCCCCTCTAATTGATATTTATGATTCAAATGAGGGGTTTTAAAGGATTGCTCTCAGATCACATTTGGTCACAGTGATGGTTAATCTTGGTATTGATAGTTGTCTTGGCATTTGTATTGCTATCTGTTTTTCTCTTTAGCACTAATGTTAAAGTTTTGAAGGGTCACTGATTTTGGCACGCATGCTTTTTCACTTGATTATGTCTCTTGACTTATAGGTTAATATATGTTTCTAAATCCTAAAACATTTTAAAGAGGTACAGGTAGGTTTAGATATTTATCTGGAGGTATTGGAACAATAAGAGAATAACTAGTAAATCCTTTTTTTTTTTTTTTTTTTTCTCATTACGGTTTTCCAGTTAGTGCCTGGCTTTGCAGGAGGCATCGTCTAGTCCTCACCCCTGTGGAGAGGAGCAGTGCCGGTGTCGGTCCCGTGCAGTTTGAGGTTTTCACCAAGAGGTGGTGCTAACAATTACCACATTCAAAACGAAATGCTTGTAAAATCTCTATAATCTATTTGCGACCTAAATTAAAGGTTTTATGTGGGCATGTGCACTTATGTAGTAGTATGATGTCCTTGTATTTATGAGCTGTGTAATTGTACGTTTAGTCCTTTTTAAGCATAGGAAAGCCACACTATAATGTGTAATTATAACCTTGGTAAGTATAACACCATTAAAGTCAGAATAAGTGGAGTGCGCAGCAGAGCGGTGATAGGGTGATGACAGAGTGACATGCTATAACCAGTACAGTATAATAAGAAGAATCTTGTTGTTCCTGCTATTAAACACACTGCTCTCTGTACCCGCTAACTTTCAGTTCCCCAGGAGGAGGGAAAAGATGCTAAGCCTCAGAAGAGAGCTGGCTGTGTCTGTATGGGCAGCATCTGCTGGATGTTCACCCAGATGCTGGCATGAACCAGAGGCATCAGGGTGCTGGAGGGGGCAGAGCCTCAGGAGGTCCCTGCAGCCCTGAGGACAGCTGCAGTGACCAGCAGCACCATGGAGGTCCCTTACTGGGGTGCTTACCTTGGCGTCCTGCTCCAAAACAAGCCCTCCTGTCTGCGCCGAGAACCCTGCCTTGCCTCGGTGGGCAGGAGGATGTGCCAGCTGGAGGGAGAGAAGCTTTACCCAAGGGAACCCAAACTTTGCCTTACTTCCTCAATATCACTGCCGACAGCAGATCCCAGGCTCACCTCTGTCCTGGGGAGCTTGTGCTTGCCTGGTACCAGTGGGAAGCTGGTTGCTGAGTGAGAAGTGAGTACCAATTAGCATCACTGAGGAAAGTAATAATCTCAGTGTGGGTATGTGGCATAAACTGCACTGCAAATTGAAATAAACTCTAAAAAAAAAAAAAAAAAAAAAAAAGGCAAAAAAAAAAAAAAAGCAGCTCGGACAGCCTTTTTCCAATTAAATCCCACCTTGCAAGCGCTTTTATGTAGGATCACAGAAGAAACCTTTAAAAAGGTCCTCATGACATTTCTGATGGAGACAAGTCCCAGGGCTGGTTTGGGGTAGGTAGCTGGTCCAGTGGTTCTGTTGTTGCTTTGGCAGGAGCACATTACTAATCTGAAAGCTGTTGACAGTTTTCTCAATGATGCTTTTTTTCCATGTTTGTGTTTTGTATTTTCTGGCTGAGTTAGCCCATATCCTGTAAACTTTCTTATTGTGCTTCGTACTCATTGCAGTGACATCTACTGTGGAAGGGAGAGAGAAAGCTTATTAACCACAGGCTCGCCTCCTGCTGACTGCAGTCAGAGATGGCCTGTGACAGCACTTCCAGCAGATGTTTCTGCTTTATAGATCAATGGAAACTTTACACAGATATTTCCTTCTTCAGTCCAAAAGCAAATGCCAGCAAGTCTGAGATCCAGTAACTTTGTGCTGGACACCAAGAATTTTATTTGCTTTATTATACTTCTTATACACACACAAACTAGCTACCAGAAAGTTGTCTTTAACATTGTTTTTAATGGCATCTCTGGCAGGAATGAAGCTGCTGTCCACTTCTGGAGAGCAGCCTGGCTGCCTCTGCCCGCACATAGAGCTTCAGTGGAGGCTGGAGCCCAGCAGAGATGGGCACACGCAAGTCACAAACCATCAGCCCTCATCCCAGGGTGGTATTTTCTGGTTCTGAGTCTCCACGGACCCTGTGGCACAGATCTGTATTTCAACGGGTAAAAGAGAAATGTGCTATTATATCCAAACAAAGGGGGAAAAATGCATCTTTCTTTCTTCAGATTATCTCCTGGCTTTGTCTAGAGGGGTCTGACTGGAGAAGAAGAGAGATGGGGAGGAAGGGAAAGGGAAGGGCTAACATCTGTGTCCCTCACTGTGCACACAGACAGGAGCACACGACCCCTGTCTCAGCACAGCACTACTTTTTGGTGATGTTTTTTGATGTAGCAAATGTCTGTAGGAAAATGGAAATTCAGAGAGACATCCCTCAGTGATAGAAACCTTTACATCAACTCTCCTGTCAAACAAAAGTTAAGTTAGTAGGATTTTTTTATTATTATTATTTTATTTTTTTCAGCAAGTAATAAAATAGATTTCCAGTGACTGACTCCAATAAAGAAGCTGGATCTTCCTTCAATTAGGTCAGGCCAGATAGGCCAGATCTGGAGATACAGGTCCTTTATTGTTTAGAGATCTGCATATTTGGTGGGATATCTGCATGTGGAAATGTCTGTGCTCTCTCTGGGCATTATCTGTTCTCAAAGAGCATCTCTCTTTTGAATGTATTGCTGCTTTCCACCTTTGGGAGAATGATGAGAAACAAGTGGACCCTAGAAGTACAAGTCCTGGATGGGCAGTAAGCAAGGTTTCCTATAATTCAGTTGGCATTTCTGTGCTGGCCAGGAAGCCTGTGAGGCAGTGAAGTTTGAGAGAGGCTGATTACTTTCAGTGCCTTGCTTTTAAATGCCTGCTATTGTGTCAAGCAGCAGTCAGTCCAACTAGGTCATGACAGAGACTTGCAAAGGAGCAGTTCCCTACCTTGTCCTTTCCCAGCTAAGCTTCATTGCAGTAATGACATGGAGGTTAGCACTGAGATTAGAAAGGATACAAATGCTTATACATTGCTTGTTAATCAAAGTAACCACTATCATTCAATTTACTTCTGAGGAGCCTTGTCCTTAGATGGCTTCTCCTGTCTTCAGCGAGCAGCCCCATGGCACTGGGCAGTAGCAAAATCTTCATGTCTGGCTGTTGTGTTGTGGTGAGTTCTGATTCAGGCTGCTGTGGATGTCCTTGCTCATCAGAAATACTGTGGGCATACTCTTCATCTTCCCTTGTGCCTGGGGTTTGGATGAGATGCTGGTTCTTCTGTATTCATGTCCAGACAGAATGATTGTTTCACACGCCTGCTGACCCACCTCAGTTTTCCTGCACGGGCAGGTACACACAGCATCACTTCCAGGACATGGGAGCAGCTCTCAGGATGCCCCGCTGTGTTTTATACTTGGCTTCTCCCTAAATATTTCTTCATGCACCAGCAAGCCCCTGATGCCTCTGAGATCACTTTCTAATAGCAGAGGCATTCTCGGTTTCTCATTTCTTTTCAATAAGATGTCTGCAGCTGACAACCCATATGCTCCTCTTATTATTCTATAATGTAGAAGTACTAAATGCAGATCTGATTATCCCTCTGCCTCCTTTTTCAATCGGTGCTTTATTGTGTTGACAGCATCGCTCACTGCCCATTGCATTCTTGTTAAGGGGGCCTGCAGCTGTGCGTCTGGGGCTTCACTGCAACGTGTTTAAAACTCCAGATCATGTTTACTCTTACATTACGTGTGCCACACTTGGTGCACCTAGTGCTCAGATGAGTCCCTTGTTTAGTGGTGCTGTCCCCTGCTAAGGCTCTCTCTTGAGAATAAAAAATCTCACCTGCTCCCAGGACAAGTTTGTCAAGCTCTTTTAGCAGAGGCAGTAGGTGGCAATATGTCCTTTCCAGCCATGACGAGCCACAAGTAGGTGAAGACATGAAACCTTTGACACTCAAATACCATAGACAAAACCTCATTCGCTATTGCGACACACTTTTGTTAGCATCTGTGAGACATAAACTGGTGCTCTTGGGATGACCTCACCATCAAGGAAAAGTCCAAGGGCTTCTCAATTTTTTATTCACTGTCTTGGTACCTCTGGGATGAACTTCTCCAATCCTTTGATTAACTACCTCAGATCCCTTACTGAGACCAGCACCTTATGATCTTATCCGCACAGACACACTTTCAAGTCTAGTAGGTGGATTAAACATGAGTGTACTTTCCCTGTTATACATTCTGAAGAATATTTGTCCTTTCATACCCATCTGTGCTGGAGTAACCAGAGTGATGTTAGGATTAGTCCTGGTATCTCTCTACTCATTTTGCTGTGTTCATTTTAATTCTAGTCATGTTATTTCTACTATACAAAATGTGTATTTTTATTTGTTCAGATTTAGGCCAACGCTATTTTTGTTGTTGTTGTTGTTTGTTTGTTTTTCACTCTTCTGCAGAGCCATACTATTTTTCTTCTGATCAACACTTCATTTACACCATCAAAAATGTAATGCATTCATTCAAATCATCAATGCCATCAGACTTCCAATCCCCACAAGTAAGAGGTGTCTTCTTCTTTGTCAAATGAGCTCATATGTGTGCTCCATTTGTGCAGTAGTACACGCCAAAGCCTTGTATCAAGCACAGGAAAGCATTTGGCATCCACCACCTCCCCAGAGGCTTCTCCCCTCAGAGGGGAAAATTCCACTTTCCCATATTACGTTCTTTCAATAATGTACGTAAATGAGGCTATTTAAGGTTTCACTGGTTTTTTTTTATTATTATTTTATTTTTTATTTTTTCCTTCTGCAAAGCCAATGCACTCACAGCTTCTTCATCTTTCTCTCCATTTCCTTGCTTCTCCTTCCTTCATTTGGTAAGACCTGCGTTTTAGCCATTAACACCCTGTTTCCTGTGGTTTTCCTTGTAATGTTAGCGTTACTCTTTCTGGCACTCATCTAGTGCTTGAACAGTCCAAGGCGAGCTTATGATGGATGTGGCTGCTTTTTCCAAATGCCAGCTGTCTGCTTGGTTTCTGTTAAATGCCACAACAGGGGTATCTGCATATGTAATTTCTCCTGGATTCAGGGTCTGAGAAATCCTCTGAGCCAAACCTCTTCAGATGGGGTCTGGGTATTTCTGGGTGGCCAGAGCATCATCAGCTTCAGTCCTGGTATCTGCTGGGATCCCCAGGCATCCTCCTCCAGGACTCCAGTCCAACCCCCACAACTCAGCAGCAGCTCAACCCCATGAAAATGTAAGGGGTGTTTGCCAAAGGGGCAGAGCTAGCCTCAGGGTTTCAGTGGGACAGGTTGCCCTGGGTGCCTGCCTGTGAGGCTAGCCTTGGGATTGAATCTGGGGTTGAAAAAATGAGTTAGTTTCTGCATCTGTTCTTGGGCTAACTCTGCAGTGGAGCAAATGTTTAGTGCTGTTATAAAAAGGTCCTGCTATCACTCAGCCACTGTTGATTCAATTGAGAAGTAGTCCTGACCAAGTTTTTGGCTAAATGACAGTAATAACTGTTAGCTTCCCACACTTACCTTTTTTTTTTTTTTTTTTTAGCCAGTTAGGGAATGAGAACTTCTGGATTATTAAATGCTGCAGTGGCACCTCTCTGGTTATTCACTCTTGTAGCATGCACAAAGCAGAGATGATGAAGGCTGCCCTTACAAGCTTCTCTCAAACACATCGGCATCTCATCCCATGCTGTTCTTGTGGCACTGATCTTGTGGCTCCAGTGGACTTTAGAGAGGAGACCTTGGTCTGCCATGCTGCTTGGTGGCTGTTCTGGTAGCTAGGCCCTGAAACAGGCAAGCCTCAGCTTCTTGGTGCTCAGCAGTTGATCAGAGATGTTCACCAATGT
The DNA here is from genome assembly GCF_011077185.1 of Oxyura jamaicensis. NCBI lineage: Eukaryota > Metazoa > Chordata > Aves > Anseriformes > Anatidae > Oxyura > Oxyura jamaicensis. The sequence goes on along the minus strand of NC_048896.1, from coordinate 51,292,437 downwards.
GAGGAGGACAGGGACCTGGGAACCTGGAGAGGTGAGACAAATACCAGAAAATGGACAGAGAGGCAAGACTGACTTTATGAGAGGGTGCTGGGGCTCTGTGCTGCTAAATTGGCTGTATCTAGAAAGGAAAGAGAGGGACAGACAAATCTGCATCTTAAAACAAACAAACAACAACAACAAAAAAAACAACAACTATGGATTTCAGTACAGGACCAAACACTTTTGACCAGAATTGTGCTCCTGCCTCTGTCACTGGCCACTGTTTGTCTCTGGATAGGAGGCCCCTTTTTGCCATGCCTCTGCTGCCTCATCCGTAAAATGAAGATATCAGTCCTAATCCTCCTTATAAAGCACTCCGAGACTCACTGGCAAAGGAGCTGTGGAACTGCAGAGCTAAGTGGACTGAAATGGCTGTGTTATTTTTGCTGAAGTTTACAGCTTCTCAAAAGCCTGAGCTAACTGAAGCAGTAGTTAGACAACAGGAGAAATAACTGGGTCGGGAGCTATATTTATGAACAACGGCAGGGTCATATTACTCACTGTGAATAATTTATCTGACAAAGACATATAGTTTGCATAATTTTCTTAAAACAATGTACTGTAAATATTGCAGTCTGCTGAATAAATTGGGAGATGAGTCAATGGGATTTGGTTAAGATCCAACAACTTTCTGAATTATGGAATGCCTTATTCCCAGATACTTGAACAGCACCATCTGCAACACGAGTACGTTCCCACTCACTCCAACTGGAAGTTCCCTTCATGAAGTGGATTTAAGTACTGGCTCAACAGGGTTGGCAGAAATCTGGCCCTTCAGGGATCACGGGCTACTTGGCTGCTGTTGTGGACAGTGCCCCACCAGGTCTTGCTTGTCGCAGTAAAGCTTGTTTTGAAGAATGGAGGCTTGTGGTAAAACCTTGCCTTTTGCTCTAGATAGCTAAGTGGCTCTTGGACTGGCCTTTTTGTGACACTAAAGCTCAAACATTGCACAGTAGCATTTGCTTACATGAATATTTCTGCTCACAATGGACTTTTGTGAACAGCACAACAATTAGCATTCCTAGGGCATTATTCTGAGTACAACTTAGTATCCTTGAAAACAACCAAATTCTGTGTTTGTTAGTTCTTGAACCCTCACTGTCTTCTAGCTAAATAAACCTTTGTGGCAGAAGTAGTGCTCAATGGTATCTGTTTGACTGAAGAACCTTGCTAGTTTCTGAATGCTTTTCTTTCATTCGGAGTCAGAAAAAAGCTCCTGTATCTCGTGGGGCTGATGACAGCCACTCCCTTCTGTCAGCTCCTCTCTTTCACCGTCTGGGTTCACAAGACGAAACGGGTCAGTGCACTGAACGGCCATCTGGTTTCTGCAGGACCTGCTGGAAGTGGCTCAGCAGAGCGCAGCCGTGCTGAGCCAGCTCTCCTGCTGCACCCCAAGAGGTGTAACCTTGCTGAACGCTGCTGCAAGACACGGCTCTGCATCCTATCTTGCTGCTTTGGAAAGGTCACGTTCCCATGAGAGTTACTATATCTTGGCCACCAAAATAGTGCTGGTCTTTCATCATGATCTGATCGGACCCATGCTCTCCTCTTACACAACAGATTAGAGCTGCTCTTTTGCCTCCATCCTCCAGCTGCATGACATGACTTAGAGACAGTCCATCAAGCCTTTTTCTTCACATCCATCTTGCTATTATTATCTTATTTGCCCTGCTCCCCCAGGCAGCAGGAGAGGCAGAGAGGCCTTGGCTGGGGAAATGAGGCTGAGCAGGTATTGCAGGAGGAGAAAGGGCTCAGGAGCACGGGATGAGGAGGAGACTGAGCCTCCAAGGCCAAAGCAAAGCAGTCAGCTGAGAAAGACAGAGAGACTGGAGAAAAAAAAAAAAAAAAAAAGTGGAAGTTAAACTTAGGACAAAGAGAGGGGGGAAAGCAACTTCTATTTTGCAGAAACTGCTTCTTAAATGCAAGTAGAAAAACTAAAGTTTGGTTCCTTCCTCCTCCCAGAATGTCCCACCAGCTATGTGTATGCCCTGGAAAAATCTGCTTCATGGCCCTGGGCTTTGGTTTTGCTGCTCCAGATTTAGATTTTTCTACTGGCTTTTCCATTTCCAAGGTAAATAACAGGACATGGTTTATTATCAGGCACTTAGAAGTAGAGAGGCCAGGACCCATGGGGTATTGTAGGGTGCTTGCACATTTAATGAGCTGCCCCCTCACTTACTCACAGACTCGCAGTGAAAATATTGATGCTCTGCCCTGCCCTGGGCATGAAATACAGGGTTTTAATTCATTGCTGACCTGTCTGCCCTTTAGTGAATGCTAACCGTGTGCCCAGACAAAAGGAATGCCTTTGCTTGGTCAGTAAACATCTTTTTATGGACGTGAACATAATTCGGTTTCCATTTTCTCCTCACCAGGCAGATCTTATTTTGTCAGGACGGGGCTGTCACAGGCAGCACCATTTCATTCTTCGCCATGCCCGGCACTCTGTGGTATTGAACCGAAGCTCTGCTGCTTGAGGACAAACCCAGACACAGGGCATGAAGAAAGTTCAGCTGTGCACAGCTGCTGCCTTCCTGGCATTGGAGCACCCTCAGCAATCTGCTCAGAAAGCTTAGAGCTGACTTTGCATCTTTTGGCCTTGATCTCTGGCTCTAAAGTTAATTGGGATAATTCAGAGTTCACACCCCTATCCCTGAGGGGCTGGTTTAAAAATACATGTAATGTGAGTTTGAAAATTATTTCTTTTGATTGGAAGTATTTGGAAATGTTCCTCTCCACTGGTTTTAAAAGGTGTCATTTTTTTATGAATGCTGAGACGTTGATTAATAAAATTCCGAAAGCATTAACTCAATTGAGCCAACTCCAACTTTTTTTTTTCTTATTATGATTCGTGAAAATAAATGCAATAAAAAAAAATCCCAGCAGCTCTGTTAAACTGTATCCTCAGCAGTCTCTCTCCTGATAGCCCTACCAGATGTTTTACAATGCTAGAGGCAGCGCCGTTTGCTCTTTTCTCCAGGGATGGCCGAGAGAAGCCTTGGCTCAGCACCATGAACCCTCAGAGTGTGACCCCACATCTCAGACATGCCGTAAGCTAGCTGTACCCCGGGAAGGGGCATGGGGGATTTGGTCTCCCCAGCTGTAAGACACCTCAGGGAGGAGCAGGTTTTTGCCCGGCTGCTGCAGGTTGCCCTCTTCCAGCCTATTGATGTGGTCAGGGGATGATGTAGGAGAGGTGATGCTCATGTCTTTCTTCCCACCACATGTCCCAGGGTGTCCCTGGGTGGTTTGGCGTTGGTTTGGAGTTGTTGGGTGCAGTCTCCGGCTCTCCCCATGTGGAAAGGACCATGTCCACCCAGCATCAGAGCCCACCCGCCCACAGCCTCTCCCTGGAGGCCACTCAGCCGCTTCTGGTTACACTCTTCCCAGGGCTGCAATGAAATATGCCCGTGGAGCAGAGCAGGAGACACTGCAGCCCTTTGTGCTGCTGAGGGGCCGAGAAGCGGGGGAGGTGGAGGTGGGGACCGCTCTGGGTCCCAGCGTGCTGTCCAGGGAAGGATTTATTGCCCTGGCTGTGTTTGGGACACAGACTGCTCAGGATAATCATCCATCCTCCACGTCTGAGTAAGCTGCCACAGGAGATTCATTTGTAAGCTGGCCTACCTTCTTCCTGAGGTTTCTTTCTCCTTTATGCTGCGAAGGCTAATATATTGTTCAAATTAAAGCGGGCCTGGGGACTGAAGACAGAGCTGGTTATTGAGTGGAATGGACTGATGAGGAGTGGGTAATATATTTAAAGACTGTGTAGGAGCCGCTAGGGACAATATAGTCTGATTTATTTGATTTAGTATAATTTATAGTACACTAGACCATGTTGTGATTCTTCAGGATTTTATCAGGAAATTTGCATTCAATATTTAAGGATCTCTGGGCAGGAACACTCTCCTTCTTTTATTATTTTGGCCTTAAAAATAGTATGTACCACAGAAGAATTTATAAGTGTATAAAAGGTTTTAATAAGTTCAGATGGTTAAAAAAAAAAAAAAAAAAAAAGAGCTTGAAAACCAAGACCGGCAAGGGAGGAGGATTTCTGCTTCACCCTTTCCCAAGAGCATGGGTGGACTTCTTTAAAGAGGGTATGCTGCCTCTGCATTTATTTTCCCCTTTTTGTCTTGAGGACAGAGAAAGCCTCAGTAGACCCTCCTGTATCTGGAGGCCAGTGGATCATCTGATGTGAATCAGCAGTCATTCTCCTTGTGCCTACTAAAAACTGCAGATCTGGCCTGTTGTACATCTCCTGAGATGGTCCCTAATTTTGAGGTTAGAAATTTGTTTAGTAGAATAGATGGTCCATTTTTTGATTATCTTAGTGTGTCTTTTACATCATAAAAATTTTCTGTTTCATAAGTTAGTCCTCTGATAATTTCATCCTCCCCAGAAACCCTCCCTAAAGGGAGATACCTCAGGTGAAACTGGGCTTTCATGAGAGCAGAAGCAGCTTGAGGACAAGATTGGGTCTCTCAGTGCAGTAACAGGGAGACTAATTTTTTTGTCCTACAAGATAAATCCTTTTCCATGCACAAAGCAGGAGAGGGGGTGTTGTCCTCTGCCTGTGCCATACTGAAGTACCTCTTGATGCACGCAGCAGATGCCATGTCCAAACCATGTTAACTGTTCGTAGAGGGTTCTCCATCTTAAATCTATGAAATTCGGCCGCTTTCTGGACCTTCCAATTATGTGATTGATTTGTAGGTACATTCCATCCTGTTGAGGTTTGCATCCTGTTAAAGCACAGTGGGCTGCAGCCTTTGAGTCCTCAGCCTAATGGTGTTCAGTTGGGAAAGTCTGAATCCCTGGTGATCTGCAAACTGCAACACACTATTTAAAACCTTTGTTGACAGTCAAGCACATAGAGTGTTTAAAGTTTTAATAGGCTTAGAGTTAATTCTGGAGTCCACCAACATCTGCGTACATCCGTAATTTACGAGCACCTCTTACTTGGTTGGTTTAGTAAATTTTACCTAAGAGTGTTTTTGAAACTTTGGCAGCTCCGCCTAGAGTTTCATGATTCATCTGTGCTTTTGCCAACTGCTTTCACTTCTTTTCATTTCTTTCTTTCTTTCTTTCTTTTTTTCTTCACCCCTTTTCCCTGTTGGAAGATGTTCTTAAATACTTAATTCAGGGTTTTGGTTTGGAATGCACTTTGTCACACATGTTTTCTGTGCCAAAACCCTTTACACACTCTATCAAGGACAACTTTCCACATGCTAATATATTTATTTGTAAAATGGCTTTTAAAGCCGGTGCAGATTCTGAAGTGTGATGGGCTGAGTCCGCTTGTGAAGGAGCCCTGCCCATTGCTCACAGCTTGCACTCTGGCTGCACAGAGCCTGCTGTGTGCAAATAGGCATCACTCTCCTGCGACCTCTCTTTCCTTTCTTTCCTCACCTTTTGCTCTCCCAGGCCCAACCTGTTGAATGTTGTGTACTGAAAGATGAGCACAGATGTTTCATAGTGATTTCTGCAGCTGCTTCTCTGTATGTTTGAGGGAGTCTAGTGAAACAGGGCCCAATCACGTGGAAGGGTCCCAACCTTGCACCCCCAGCTACAAACTTGTGTGTGCAAGTCCATTTCATCAAACTCCTCATCTTCTGACCACCTGTCTTCCTGCTGCCCTGACGAGCAGAAGGGACAGTGTCCCCCAGGAGCAGGCTTGGCTCTGAGCACAGGCAGTGAAGCTGCATGCCGTTTTGAGAAGAAAAGCAATGGGCTGGGAGCTGCAGGTGGAACTGTGACGGGGAAGGCATGGATGGGCCTACACCTTCAGTGGTGGATCCCTACGTTACCGCCGGATGCCTGACTTCTGTCCAAGGACATTTGCTTCAGCTGTGAGGGTTCTATCAAGAAAATATAGGACAGCTGCCTGAAGGCAGATGGAGAACATGAAGTCTTCCAAAAAACATCTTTGTACCTTTGCCCTGGACAGCCCTTAGGAGCTGGGCTGGGAAACACTGGGCCCTTTTATTGTAAATAGAGAGTCAGTGTTCCTTGCGTGTATAAACCTTTTAGTTTCTGGCAGCCCATGTCAAAATAATCCTGTTTTCCTCAAAACATGTGAGTGTTTCTGGGCTCTGAAGAAAGCTTAGTGCCTGACAAACTCAGCGCTTGTCTCTTCATGCAGCTGGAGGTGGCGGGGGCACAACTGTGACGTGGGCTGCATTAGCAGCTCTCATAACTTTCCTTGTTATTTTTATTGTCTCAGCCTCCAGAGTGCTTTGATTAGGCTGGAATCCTAGCTTTCATATTTATTTATTTTTTTACAGCAAGTTTTGAGCCCTTGTGACTGTGGAAAAAAGTAGCTTGAAAACATGCAATGTGCCTTGGATGTGCTAAAATCAGAAAGTGAACAAAGAGCCCAGCTGGGGCTGCAGGAATGGTGGGATGCTTTTTTTTTCTTTTTTTTTCTTTTTTTTTTTTTTTAAAAAAAAAAAAAAAACAACAACTCTTGATATCTTTGTCTTTCAATACCTCAACTCTTGTGTCTCACCCTTTTATTAATGGTGTGAGGCAGTGGCACAGTTTGCCTGAGGTGGCACAGCAGGGCAGCAAGCCAAGCACATGCTCAATGTGTCCTCACCACCCACCACAAGGGCATTTCCCAAGAGCTAGGCTGGGGCAGTCAGTACTCGTGCCAGTACCAGTTGGCAGCATAAGACCAAAAAGTTGGGAAGGGAGTTGTTCACATCTCACAGCAAGCCAGCTTGCTGTCATGCCGTGTTTCTTGGTGTACTGCCCCAGACCTCGTAACGCTACATTTCCAGCATCAGGACATACCAGCTGTGATACCTCAAGCCTTGCTGTCAGAATCACACACTTACAAGACTGGCTGTACCACCAATCTTTTACTACAGTTTTATTAATGGGAAAAGACTACATCAGGCAGTTAACATGAACCAAGACATTCCTGGCTATGACAAATTAAGGTCTAAGATATACGCTGAGAAAAAAAATATGTCAGATGCGAGCTATAGAGCCATTAATTGTCAACAGCTTGGGCTCTGTTGACACGTGAGTTTGTTTTACATTATTCCTGTAGTGAAATAGAGTGGCTGATGCTCTCGTACTTAGGCCGGCTAATTTGTCTCAGACAGACAGCTCTTCTGCAAAGAAGAGGGGTCTGAAAAAAGACGGTTCAGACTGAAAGGAGACAGCATAAGGGATGGAAAAAGAATGAAATAGAGCTAGTCTCATCTTTAAAAAATTGCTAACTCACAAAGAGTTACTTTGATCAGGTTTATATTTATGTCTGACATGTGGGTGATAGGCATCAACTGGCATCAACTATGTCAGTAAAAATATCTTATTATTATTAATAACTTTGTTAAGTCTGGCATCCATAGTATGCCAGACACCGTGCAAAACCCAAGGAAAACATGCTGTCTCCCCAAAGAGCTTGTACTAATCTAGACCATTGTAACAATATATTTTTCAATACTGTGTATAAATCATTCTTCTAGCAGTATTTAGTATAGAGGTTTGTGCTTCCCCATGCATGTTTTCAAGACAAAAAAAAAATTGCTACAGTGAAAACACTACATAGTTCAATCCATCTACCTTTAATGGAGCTTCTTCCAGGCAAACCCTTGGAAACTGCAGAAAAACCCTTAACATAAAGTTAACTTTGAAATCTGCCTAAGCATCATTAACTTTAGTGGTCTCAGAGACATGCTTTGCATCAAGGATGTGCTGAAGTGTTCTTCTGACCATGTATGGAATTGGATCCATGCAAAAGGTTTTGGTGATATATAGTGTAATATCAGAGAGATTAAAATCCCCAGAGATTCACTATGGAGGAGGGAATCACATCATCTGTCACCGGGGGCAGTGCTCAGAGTTCTTGTGAGCTCTCTGAGATGTGAGACCAACAGACCATCCCATTTTACCAATGTCCAGAGCACCTGCAACAGCAGCATCCCTATTTTGCCACCTAATTTTTTGTAATTTTCTACTGCAATAGGAAACAACAATAACATTAACAACTGTAGGGCAGGGTTTCCTCTTAAGCAATTTGATGCTTAAGTTTAGGTCTTCTATTTTCCCTACTCATACATCACAGCATCCTCTTTCACAGTCAAAAATGTGGTTTATTTATTTATTTATTGACAAAATGAAGGAAAGATCTAAGGCCAATGATCATGTAGGAGAAATAACTGTTAAGAGAGCAGATGAAATCATGAGGGGCCAATAGTATAAGATAAAGATTAAAAAAAGACCTTAATTAAGCCTTGATAGAACCAAGCCTGTTGTTAAATAAAGGGATATAGTGAAATAAAACAGCAACAACAGCAAAAAGCAAAATAATTTTTTTAAAAAAATTAAAAAAAATGAATTTATATGAACTAAACAACATTATCATCTAGTCTCCAGGGGAGGATAAGTGAAAAAAATATATATATATATAATATTGGAATAACTGAAAAAGATAATAATGCTTAATGAGGTCCTGAGGGGACTGTTTAACTAGACTACACAGACAGATAGATTCAAAAGGGAGCTTTGCCCACATAAAATCTTCAGACTTGTGTCCAATTTAGTCTTATATGTTTAAGGCCTGCAGCCAGCTCATGCCCGCTGATGCTGGCAGTGCCTGCTGCTGCACTCCTGCCTGATTAGCAGGGGCCAAAGCAGCAGATCCCTAATCACACATGAGGGATGGCAAAGGTCTGTTGTTTCCCCTGTGGTTTGCTGCCCCAGAATTATTCCCTAGGTCTGGACCTTTTGTAAGCCTACAGAAATCAGAGGCAGAAAGGCTTCATAATGCAGAGATACATCTGAGTTAATGGTTTTTACCATTTTTTAAGGGAAGCATCACTGGTTTGGAGGTAGGATGTGAGCAGAAAACCCCTCCCTGCCTCTCCTCCCACTTTTCCCCTCTATCCCACCTCTCACTGCAGGGCTTTTTCTATTCCCCTGAAGTTCCAGGCCTCATACCTTTAATTTTTCAGACTACGTTTGAATGGGCTTTGACGGTTCAATACAGGGAGAACAGGCAGAAACACACTGATCCTTAGGAAACAAGCTATGCTGTGCTGGAAGTTACTGAGAAACAACGTACAAAAGCCAAGCCACGGCAGAGAGTCTCTTTAGGGTTTTTGAATGGCTATTTTTCTGGCTGATGCTTGTGAAATAAGTCAGGTTGGCACAAGCAGTTCAGTGAAGACTTCTCTGGACATGTGAAAGCCCTGAGAGCAGAAAGGCTGTTGCAAGACTGTGGGTAGTGCATGTGGGTGAATAAACATTTTTTTTCCCCTCAAATCTGATTGTTTTTATGTAAGTATGCACAGCCTTATAATTATAGGTAAGACCACTTGGAGGGAATAGATACACAAGGGCGACTGCATTCATTTCTTGTAAGTCTCTCTAGAGGCAGCAGACTTCAACACTTGAAGGTTTAGAATCCCAAACCGGTTACACTATGAGCACTCTGTTTTTATTGTTGTTTCTAGGGAATCCCAGTGAAAGTCACCTCATTTTTCATTTTATAATACGTTAAAAATAAAAAATATATTATCAAATATATTCACAGAGAGGGTGGTTGCACACTGGAACAGGCTCCCCAGGGAAGTTGTCACTGCACCGAGCCTGTCTGAATTTAAGAAGAGATTGGACTGTGCACTTAGTCACATGGTCTGAACTTTTGGGTAGACCTGTGCGGTGTCAAGAGTTGGACTTGATGATCCTTAAAAGTCCCTTCCAACTCAGGATATTCTATGATTCTATGATTCTATGAAATCTAGTTTAAAAAGGAAATCTTCCAAACATTTGTCAACCATAGCTTGAAGAGATTCTTTAGAGTATTTTAACTTGTGTGACCTGAAGACGAGGAGTGTGATGCATGTCCTCAAACAGTTCTTTTTGTAAAATTATTTAGCAAACAAGAAAGAATGGTTTATTTAGAAACACTAAATGAAAAGATTGAGAACTGGAAACCAATAAGAAAGAAGGAGCAAATATTAGGCAGCCAAATTGCTGCTGCTTGATATATCTTGTCTCAGCTTTTCTTTCATTTTCCCCAAAAGAAGTTGGCAATGACAATAGAAAGACTGTGAACCATGTAACAATATGATGTGCTTGTGCCAAAATGTAAATACAAAAGAAATGTTCTAAAACACCATGTATCAAATTATCTGCAAGAAGCAGAAAAAATGAATTATATGTTCATTTCTTTGGAAACAGAGAAAGATTATATGCAGAGCTAAGGGGTTTATCTTCAGATAGGTACAAATTCCTCATTAAAAATTTTATCGTGATTAGAGAAGACCTTGAATGAATACCTTGATGATGATGTGATGGATGTGGTGAGTTATGCATTTCATCATGACCCTAGTAAACAGAATAAAAGCAAAGCAAAACAAAAATTAAAAAACAAAATCAGGAAAAAGCAACAACAAAACAGACTCAGACTGGGCCTCACACATCTCTTTTTTATCAACTAACAATATGAATGAGGATGTGTTGACCTTTTAATTAATTTCAAGTTCCATAAATGGGAGTCTTTTAGGATCAATACGAAGGTTACATGCCAAATAACATTTTTATAAGGCTCTCAGGCATGGATTTTAATGTGATCGGTTCCAACCCCCTCAGGATAATAGCTCTTTGTTAATCCTGGATTAACATAGGCACTAAAGACAATGTGTAGGGAGGAGAAAATAATTTCAAGCCAAAGGCCTACCCTATGTGCCTACATGTAAAGCACAAGAGACAGAAAGAGAAAAGTCAAATGCTCTGCTTTCTGCTCAGTGTGTACTACATCTGAGATCATTAGGACTTTGCTTTTAGGAGTTAGTTTTTTTTTTTTTTTTTTTTTTTTTTTTTTCTAAGGTAACTCAGTGGCCTTCAGTGTGTCAATGAAAAACAGACAAAGTAATATAAGAATACCATGACAGTGCTCTCTTCCATCTCTAGCCCTTATTTTTTTCATCCTGACCTTAGCTGTTTAGTGGCTGCAGTTGTAACAGCAATATGCACAGATCAGTTCATAAGATTATTAAAACATTGCACATAAAACCTTTACCTGAGTTATTTTTATTAGTTTTTCAGCTCAACAGAAACAATTAAATTTTGTGCAATGTACTCCCACAGCAAAAGGATATCACAGTATGCTTTGACAGGCAAGTGTAGGAGGCTGTAAACTAAATGAAATACAATTATTGGGATCATCCAGTTTTACTTTATGAGAAGGCTGGTTGTCTGAAAATAAGCCTTGACACCCTTTCTTTTCTTAAGGTCATATAGACAGGACACCTGGCAGAGGCTCACTCCCACTGCAGCCAATAACATCAACCCCGACCAGCACAAATCAAGACAGGGTCAGCTTGTTCTCTGTAAGAACAGAAATCAAGCACATTTTCCTTGTTACCAATATTTCAAAAAGTACATAAAAAACAAAACAAAACAAAACAAAACAAAACAAACAAAAAAAAAAAACACTATTTTTGGTAAATGTTACAGCCAGGTTGATGGTGAGGCCTCCACTCCAAAAAGCCTTTGTGCTATGAGAACACATTATTTTTGTAACGTTAGTCACTGTTTCATTGTGAACAAGGGCATGGCAATCTGCCCCTAAATTAAAAATTGAAGACAAATCCCATTTGTTCTGCCTGCCCCGGGGGGGGGGGCGGGGCGGGGATTATTGCTATAATCCGTAATTGACAATGATTGCATTTTATGACACGTTGAACACATATTAATTTCATTTACAGCATGTCCAGTTTTGTTAAACATCAAAGATGCTAATTCATGAATAACATCAGCAATAACTCTGCCTTCATTCAGGGCCATTCCTACTGCCAGTCCAGGCTCAGCACTTCAGCAGCAGCAGGCACCGGATGACACCCACGTGTCTGTTTTTCACCAAAAAAGGATGTTTCTTGTTTCTGATTAAGGGGCACCTCCCTGCCCAAACACCTGGGAGGAAGGCCTCCTTCTACCCAAGAGGGGCAGCCTCGGAGGCACTCACCCCATGCCAGCTTGACCCATGGTACACGTGGTCATCCTGAAGGAGAAATTCTTCAGGGAGCAGGGGAGAATGAGTACAATTGGTTAGTAGTTTTAAATCAGCGTATCATGACTGAGCTTTCAAAAACTTAAATATTTTGCTGAGGCTCTACAACACTTCTAAAACCAAAGGCAGATGCAGATCTCCTTGAAATCCCATGTCATAGCCCTTGCTCCGTTGTTGCCAGGCTCCTTGCTGACATCCTTTTCTGCGAGTCACAACTGCTCCCACTGTTGCTTGATTTTTGTTTTTAATTTCCACTTCTTCTCCAAGAAACAAACAAACAAACAAACAAAAAAACCAATGCCATAGAGGAACACATTTCATCTCAGCATCTGTCAGAAAAAAACTTTCTTATATTTCCTCCCACAAGCTTCACATATGGACAGAACAAGACGGCACTCAGCATTACTGGGAGAAGTGTGGGAATGAAACAGCCCTGCATGGCATCAAGGTAGGAGGCAAGGGGAGCCTTGCCAGCAAGTTCTGCCCCACAGTAATGTCATGGTCACGTGCAGGTGCCAACAGAGTTACGTCTTGCTGTCAACTTTTGTGTCACATCACATCAGCATGTATCCACACTGCTAATGCTGCCTACACCCAGTGAGAACTGGCTCTGAAAATGTCCCCCGCTACACCCAGAGGCTCCAAGTGCAGGAAATACACTGTCAAAATATAATGGTCCGGCTTATGGCTTGGTTGGATATTTTATCGTCTTGGAAAGGCGTTACAGCTGGTGTGAACTTTTGTATCAGATATCAGTGTTCCCTGGTCCAAATTCTTTCATGTGACTGGCTTTGGTTAAAGAAGGCACTCTTGCTGAATTTAATTAGATAGAAACACAATTTAAGAGCAGATACCACCCCTTCCCATTACCAAGGAAGATGGCCTGGAGCATTGCTCAGTGCCCAAGGGTCTCCCTAGCGTGGTTTTTTGGCTGAGAAAACAATGTGCTACATCCAGAAAAAATATGAAGCTTATATCCGTGCCTAGAAACTGTCAAACCGGTATCACTATAAATTGTACTGATATAAAAACAAAAAGTTCCTTAATTTAATTACGGGTGTTTTCCTTGGTTGGCGTAAGACAGGTTCTGTGGGACCTTTTTCCTATCAGACCGTCTTGAAAGACAGAGGCCTCAAAGCAGGCCTTGTCTGTGCTGCAGACATGATACAGGCCCCACTGTCGGGCTGCTCCACACTCCCTGGGGAGGTGGACAAGGCTTTAATGCAGGCAAGACAGTGGTTTCTAACCCTCCTGCAGGTCACAAGGAGGAAGGCTCTTCACAGCCATACATCTTAGCAGAAGGTGCACCAAATGCAGAAATGCGTTTTGAAGGAAAACAAGTGCTTTTATTTGGCATTTCCAAGAAATGCATGCGCTTCACATTACCAATTGACAATCCACCCCCTCTCACTGTGTGCAAGCAGTTTGTGGTCTGTGGAAAGCTGGTGAACAGCTTGCTAAGAGCCTGCTGGTCTAACCTGCTTGGTTGTGATCAGCCACATGGCATATTCCTGTGGCCTTGGGGAACAAACCCTGTGCTCTCCTCAAACTGCCTGCAATGTTCCCTTCCAGTCTGCACCTTTAGCAAACGCCGTTGCCAGCAAACATGCCCACTATAGTCAATATGGAAGGGGAACAGAAAAAATGACATGGACAAAAAGGAGGTCCAAGAATGGGAGGAAGGGCTGCAGGACTGGCCCTGCTCTCACCACAGCTCTGCTTTTACACCAGCTTTCTCCCAGAAATCAACGTGTTAGGGAGGTGGTTCAGTGCTGCCTTTGTGCTTCCTCCCCCTGGAAGCCGGAGGGCTCATTTTTGTGTTGATCCACTCTGAGCGGGAGACACAGCTTGGATTGCTGTCTTTTCCATTTTGATGTGCCAGCAAAGCTTCAAGCTGCCATTGCCAGATACGGATGGCTCTGTACAGACTCCTCTCCTAGCCCCTCGTTGAAAGCTCCTGTTTCTTCTTCCTTCTCCCAATTATTTGTCGTTTCAGCACAGAAAAAAATGTACATATGTGTCTGGAGAAGTCAGGCTGGGAATTCAAGCCATGCTTTCTGGGGAAAATAATCTGTTGTCCCTTTTTTAGAGAAAACCAAAAAAAGAGCCTGCACAGCTTGGGAGAGGTACTGCTGCTGGTGCTCCTGATTGGGACACATATGCAGGGAAGGTATGTATATGAAGCTTATAGCCATACCAAAATGCCTCTGGTGAGATTCTGGCCTGACCACATTAAAAAAGAGGTGGGACAGATCCCTATTATCATACTGAGCATCCTGTGCAATTGGAGTTGCACCTAAGAACATGCACCCAAAACAGCAATATTTGTGTAGGGTGGCAGACACTGAACTCCCAGACAGAGCTGAGACAAATGGCTGGAGACTACCGGACAAGAAACCACACAGCTGGAAAGACAGATAGCCATCAAATTCTTCTTAGTCCCTTCTCTGGCACTTTGTTCTCTCTGCAAAACGTTGTCTAAGTTCCTAACATAGACAGAGACTAGAAATGGAAAAAGTAAGTGGCCAGGCTGTGGTTATGTCCTATTTTCTTTTCCCAGTAGGGGAGTATTGTATAACAGAATTCTGTTCAAGTATCAGTTTTATTCTTAAAATAGTTATTATTCTTCATACTGCATATGAAACAAGAGACATGTTTTGGTCTAGCATGCTTCTTGATAGCAGTTTTGAGTGAGCTTTTTAAAAAAAGTAATAAATAGAAAAATTAAATTATTTTAATTAAATTAATTTTAAATTAATTTAAACTAAATTACAAATAAATAAAATGTAAAAGGAGATATGAACAATTCTGTATTCATGTGTATTTGGGCAAAACAGACATCTTTGGACACATTGATCCTTGAGCACCAAATCTTCCATCCTCTATTCTCTGATAAATGAACCACAAAACTAGAAACAAAGACAGGTCTATTTTGAAGACATAGAGCAGATACTAATATCAGGGGTAACGTAACGCTGTTGGAGTGCCATGTTATCCAGAGTCTGAATGACACTGGGAAACTAAGAATCTCTGTAAATGACATGTCCATGAGCTGATATAAGATCAGTAGTAGAAATATATGTGTTTGAGTGCTCCTGTATCAAAACAATGCCACTGTTTCAAGAAATCTAAAAGCCCTGATAGAAGAGAAATCTCGTTTGGTTGTACTTCAAGAAATTACAAGAACTCCCTATGTAAAGCCGAAAACTAAGCAGCAAAACTCCCAGATTAATCTTATTCCTTTTCTTTCCCACCATTTTTCTTTTCTTTTCTTTTCTTTTCTTTTCTTTTCTTTTCTTT
>NC_048896.1:51129244-51277060 GCF_011077185.1 Oxyura jamaicensis | reverse complement strand
TTCTTTTCTTTTCTTTTCTTTTCTTTTCTTTTCTTTTCTTTTCTTTTTTCTTTTTTCTTTTCTTTTCTTTCCTGTATAGGAACAGAAATATTAACAGAAAACCATTCCTCACAGTGATTTCAATACTTTATGTCGTCCTGGGAAAAGATATATAAACATGAAAAAAAATGCTGGAGGCAAGAAACAAAGCAGCTTTGGAAGACAGTTGTTATTCATGGGCAGGTTGTGTAGCAGCGTCAATGTGCTTCATTCTCTGCAAGACAAAAGGTTTAAATAGTCCTTTCTCAAAATATATCACCAGTATAAAAGTCAAGATGTTGGATCTAATTCAGTTTTCATTCATTGTATCCCAGTTGAAACAACTTTTGGAAATTTAGTGTGAGAACAGTTTCCAAAAATAGGTATGAAATTAAAGTATTGATGATGGAGAAGACAGCATCCATGGAAAAAAGGTCAGGTGGCCACAGTGCTCTCCCTTCTCTTCTATGCTTCAGAAAACTTTGGATTTTGCAGAGTTTTGAGTGAAAATTGAATTCTCTTGAATTATTCATTATGTTTTCTTTGGGTCACCTTTCCCTATATATTATGCCAGCAAAATAAACAAGTACAAGGAACCATAGCTTTGATTTTAGTATGGATATGTGTGAAATACACTGAGTCAGGAGTGCTATGATAACCATATGTACTGCTGTGTGTATGTCACACAGACAGATGACCATGAACAGAAAAACGCAATCAATCATGCTGATGCTTTCTTCCTAGCCCTCCACCTCTCATGTGCCTACACCAGAAAACCATTGATGTGCACACATGTGTAAACAAAAGATGGCATACTTCTATTTTTTTTTTTCCTAATGATTCTGTAATGCAAGGGATAATGCTTGTTCTCATTGTTTTAAGTGGCAATAATCCACTTGCTAAGTGGAAAAACTACAAGGCGAAAGGTTTTAATTTAAAATCCCAACACAGAAAAGAGATTATTGTTGGGAAAAAAAAAAAAAAAAAAAAAACCTCTGATATCCAATTATGCTTATTAGAAAATAATGCTTATAAGAAAAAGCATTTTTTAAATAAATATTTTGTTTGACAAAACAAGAGGCTAATAACAGTGGTTTTAACTTAACTCAGGTATAATTTAGGCACAACTTGTGTAAATTTCCCTGAAGAACTTTGCTAGGGTGTCCACCTGTGTCACTCCTTGCTAATTCAGGTAGCAACACCATGTGGCTTGTGTTGTGGGGCTCCAGGTAAAGTCACCAACTTGCCCTCTGTAGTGGTTTAGCATAAGATCCTGAAAATAAAAAAAAATTACCTGCCTAAGGAAACAGAGAAACTCTAACAAACAAGACTGATCATGTATCTTAATGCTTCCAAGACAGGGATCTGCTTCAGCTGTCTCAAACTTACTTCCTGATGCATCAGTCACCCACATGATGGTCCAGCTAAGCTGCATTAAACAAAAGCCATTGGTGTATACCCTACAACCACTGCTAGAATACAATGGTCTTGAACCTAGTTTACTTGGCAAGCTACAGAAATTGTTTTTCAGGCATTGTAAATACATAGTTTTTCAATCTGAGGGTCCATTCAGTTTGTTGGCACAACAGGATGGGAACTGTGGAGATCTGGGAGCATCAGCGGAGCGCTGGTTACACAGATGTCCTAAGCAGGGCCGCTAAGTGGTTTAAACGAAACCAACATTGTGCCACGTGAGAGATCAAACCAGTACTTGTGATAATTCCCTTCCTTCAGGAAAATAAGTGAAATTCTTCCCAGAGACCTCGAAGGAAAAGAAATCAGTGGGCCCCCTTGTAAGTCCTCCCTCCTTAACTTCGTTACTGGTTTCTGCGGCGGCTGGGCCTAGCTCTCTGGAGCAGTGCTTTGTTTCCCACATGCTAAGTTGCATTGACACAGGACAGAGGGATCTTTGAGCAGCTCCCCTGTTATTAAATGACAGTGAAATTCCTTTACTGGCCACGGGGTCAGTAGTCAGTCAAAGTTAGGCCCTTTCTTGCTCAGGAGGGATTATCCAGCTGCAGCAAGCAACCTGTGGGTATAAGGCTGAGGCATACAGGCACAGCAGCATTAACAAGGTCATTGGAGAAACGTATTTGCCTATGAGTTGTGCACGGTTCTGTGTGTGGGGGTATCGCCCTGTGAGCTCTGTCGACCTCTGGCCCATCCATGTGCACGGCAAGCAGCACTGTAACAGGGCCACAGCAGAAACATCTTGACCGATGGATGCACGTGCCTACCATGCAAGTGCCTCTCCTCAATTAAGCCTTCTTTCTTGCTCATTTAGGTAGATTTTCTCAAATACACAATTGCTTAGGAAACGAGTGGGGTTTGGGTGTAAAAAGCTAGAGTGCTGACTCTTTACCATCTGGTGACTTCTTAACTACAACCATACAGCACAGCTCAAGTCCTCCGAGCGAAGAGGTGACTAATACACTGCAGAGAGAGATCCTGAGCCGGTAGGAAGCAATATTAGCCTTCTCCTGTCTTCACTAGTTAACGTGATACGTAAATGAGTAACACATGATACGATTTGAAACCCTTGCTGTCTGTAGGAAACATAACCCAGGGTTAGTGCTTCAGAGGAGATGGTTTTCCTAATGAATATATTCTTTGTTTGAGAATGGCAGCGAAGTCCCAGTTTTCTTCTAGCATCTTTTGCAACATGTCCAAAACAGCACTTGTTCCAAGGGATGGCAAATACTTAAAGTTTGAATGGGATCAGCTCCGTTAGCCTGAGTTTGCACTGCCACACCCTGACATCCACACTGCAAGGAGCCCTAAGCCCTTCCTCGGCTGCTGGAAAGGAATTTCGCAGTGTGTCTCAAGCCTGTAATAAACCCCTGAGTCTGTTCATTTGTACTAAAGCTAGAATTAGCATAGCAGATATTTGAAAGCAAATTTAAGGCAGAAATTTCAAACAGAGCCATCACGAGTTAGGTTTCCCTATTAAGTGGAGGCACCTAGGCCAGGGTGCTTTTTATCCCTCCTCAGTGTCTCTCAGCTCCTGTGAATTTCTGTGAAGACTGAGAAACTGTCAGCATCTTTGCAAATCAGACCAACAGTAAAGTACTGAGCAGAGGACGATACTTCATACACATCAAGTTATCAGACTGCTTTATTTATGCTTTCTGCTGCATATCATCTCAGTGCAGTAAAAGCTGTTGAACATTCAAGTAGCAAAGCTAGGAGGTTCTTACCACATCTTCCTGCTGACTCCCTGTTTCAATTTTTCATATAGTACATGTCCATGTGCACAGTCTTCCCATGCTTCTTTTCCGTGAGGCCTTTGGGGAGTGGCTTTTCTTGTCAAACCTGGCAGAAGGAAGAGAGAAATGCCAAGAGACATAACGCAGCTTCCTGTAGTGTCTACCTTGAAGAGGATCAACTCAATTTCATCCTGACTGAGCAAATTTTAAACAAATTTCAAATTTTCTGGTAATTTTCTCCAGCAATTTAATCCTCAAAGTCATACTCAGGTAGTTAAGAGACAGAAACATGCCACATGTTTCAAAACATCATATTTCTAATGATAAAATATTTTAGCAAGCTATTTCTATGAGAGCTTCAGAGCAAGAATTCTTTGTAAGGATATTTCTGTAACTCAAAAATAAATAAAAGAAAATTGTAGACTGCAAAAAGAGGATTGCTGTTTGTATTTTATATATGAAAATTTCATTTCAAATTCATTTCAGTCAGAAGTACTCCTGGCAAGTATAACGATAATAGCGCGTGCACACATATATATATGTGCAATAGTAATAATAGCACATCCATGGATTCTCACATGTTTTTCAATGTGCTGTGAAAACATCTGCTAGTACTCATCAAACTCCTTTGTGGTTGGTTGTCCCCATTTTACAGGTTGAAGAAATTAGACAAGCAGGTTAAAGGACTTGCCCAAGACCACACAGGGAATCAGATGACAGAGTACATATTAGAATCATAATTTCCTGGCTCTACTTCCAATTACTTTGTGCCAAGGAAAAGGCTACTTTTTCTAATGTAACACCTTGGTTATTTGACTTTCCTCTTTCTCTCTCTCTCACCCTGCACCATGTCACCTAAAATATAGCCGAACAATTTTTTTCTCCTTTAATGCACACTTTTGTATTTAATCTGTGGTGCCAAACAGATCAAATAAATGCAGTCACCACTCCTGAAAGAGTAAGGAGAGTTTATTTAGCTGATGTGATGGCATAGGTAGATTATAAAAACTTTCCAGATTTTTGGCAGGGAGGCGACCTCCTAAGCCCTGCATAAACTTGCTTGTGTGGATTGGGCAGGTCTGCACAGCCTCCCAGGTAGGACAGGTGCAAAGCTGACAAAACCAGCACACTGAAACTACAGTACCCCACTGTGGATGTCATCCAAAACACACACCTCGATTCCTCATTTTTCTTTTCCTGCAGCTCTCCAGCTGAGCATGTCTCCATATCTGATTTTGGTGAAAGTAAAACGTTGCGATGGAAGAGGAAAAAAATCTCAATGCCCTCCTCAGATAAATCTCCAAAGATTTCTTCGGAGTATTTCTTTACAGCACAATTACCCCTTTGTGCTGAGGAAATTCCCTCCCCCCCCCCCCCCATCCCCCATATTTTAAAGGCTATGTTACATCATTTGCTTTAAGGGCTGAGGGGATTTGATGCTAATGAATCTTCAAGATCATTATCTTTTTTTTTTTTTTTTTTTAAATTAGTTTTTTACCACAGGGAATTCAACTCACATGACCAGAAACATGCATAGATTCATTCCTGTTTGTAATGGTGCAATCCATTTACCCTAATGAAAACAACTCAACTGATTAGAGGAACACCTCTGAGGAGGCTGCAGAGATGACGTCTCTTGCACTGGATTAACCACATCATACAATTACAGCAAGATCTGGAAAGCTTGATTGAGTTATCTGTAGGTTAAACACATTAGCCTGTTCTTAAGCTGCCTTAAACTCTCATTACTGCTTTTCATCCAAATTATGAGTAGCCTTGACACAGCTTAGTGGTGAACATGGCACTCCTCATCTGCCTCTGCAGTTCTCACTTGAACATGGGTTTCTGATAATGCAGAGCTCCTTATTACTACGTTATTTTTGACCATGAAGGAAAACTGCATCCCTTCTATTAAATATAGAAATATAGTATGGTGTTGTTGTGGGTTTTTTCTTTTCATTTTGTTTTGTTTTAAACTAAACTTCCCAGCAATTTCTTGCTTAAAAATAGCTTACTGACTCTTTAAAGTGTCACAAACACAGTGTAATCATCAGATCACCAATGCTGCTGGAACTTTTGCATTGTAATGTGGTGCTGAATAAAAATGGTGATTGAAAGTTACCACATAAACACACAATTTTTCTGTGACCCGATGTGATGTTCCCATGATGACAGTGTGGTGTTCTTTGTCTGCGCTTGGTCCTGTGAGGAGCTGGTTGGTGTGGCTGCAAGTGCTAGGACTTTCTCTCCCCCACATACCCAGAGTCATCTGGGCACTTGGTCTGTGCCCACAAACACATATAAATACCAACAGCTGCTGCTCCCTCAAGTTAACTGGAATTAAACGCATGAACAGCTGTAGCAGGAGCAGAGTACACTGAAATGGAAGAGAGTATTTCCAAAAGCCAACTCTCTCCAGGCACTCTCTGTGGTCAATAGAGAGATGGATAGGGAGAAAGAGAGCCACATTGCCTTTTGGAGGATGCAGCTGGGTGAGGGCTGGACAAGCAGCCTCTGCAGACTGGTTCCTGAGCCAGAGATCACCCTGGAGCTGCCTCCTGAGGGCATGGGCTCCATGGACTGAGGTTGGACACTGCTGCATCCAGACGAGCAAAGAAACTGCACATAAGAAACACACTGTGAGAAAAATGTGTATAATGGAGTGGTTTAGCTTGGCAATACATGTTCAGCAATGGAGATTTTCAGATTTTTATCTAAGTAAACAAATGGTTACTTATCTTCGGTGGTACCAGGTGGTAAGATGTCTCTTGCTCCTCTGTTGCCGTATCATAATCCCCTATACAAATATCAAATGAATGCAGATCAAGCTGTTTTGGTTTCTAATCATGTTTTTTAAGAGAAGTTGCTGGGCATAATGGTCTGTTTATAGAATACTTTCACATTTTATACTTGCCAGAGGTGTACACAGGCAGCAGCAGGGGTATAGTTTGTCTAGATTCCAACTTTTCACAAAAGAAAAGCTTCATAAATCACTTCCCTGAACTGTCAGTGCTGTTAGCAACTCCCTCTGGCTTTGTACAGCCAAGGGGTTTATGTTGAGTACAGTACTTCTCTGCAGCCAGAGGAGCCCTGCATTCGTTTATTTTTCTTTCCTAATTACCTATAGTGAGGGAAAGCTGGTCCAAGCTGAGGAACCTTTTTAAAGCACATCAGATGATCAAAAAGCTGCATCGGGCCTCTTCAGTGCCTAACAACTAATTGTGCACAGTAGTCTGCATCTCTGCTAGAGCTGGCTTGGCGTCACTTGCTCCTACCTTAGCATCTCAGTAATGAGCATGCCTTGCTGATTTAAAAATAAATAAATAAATAAATAAAAATGTGTTTTTGAAGAAGAAACAGGGTGGGTGTCTGGACCCAAAGCCATATCGCTAATGCAGACATATAGACAATGCACACAAAAGCTTCCCAGTGTCGGCTGGGAAGAATATGGGCCATAAATTCTCTGTCCTGAACGTGTAGCCACACAGATGGTTTTGATTACAGCAGATGTTGTGTGAAAATTAGCTTCAGCTTGTGGCTAAGTGGAAGAACATTTGTAGAAAAAGGTTCAGGAGGTGAAGGCTATTTTTAAGACTCCTGTACTTAAAACAAAATCTTTGTCTGTGGCATAGCTGACTCAAGGTGCAGATTGCACTCACGGAGAGGTAAGGAAAACATTTAGCTTTGCACAGCTGCCTTGCGGTGGGTTACTTGTAGATGTGGCATTTCCCAGAGCTTCTGCATAGTGTTTCAATCTGCTTCAACCCATGGTTGTGCCACTTGTCACGTGGCATGAAGAGTAAAGTAAATGCTGCTGAATATAAGGGCAAGGAAATGAACTAGAGCAAGAATGCTTGCCTTATCTGCTGTTTCGTTCCTGCACTGGTGTGCAAAGGAAAGATGGTGTCAACTGGTCCTGTCTCCCAACACTTGTGGAAAAAGCCAGGAGAGGCCCCTCCTGCAGGCACAGACAGTGGTGGCATCTGCACCTAGATGATGACTGCATGCTAGATCTCCCTGGACCCATATGGCCTGATTTAGGTGCATAAAGGTACTTGCATTCTCCAGGTGGCATCTGAGGGAGCTGGAGCCACCAGGAACTCCACACACAGCTCTCAGGGGAGAAAGGGGCAGGCACAGTGGACCCCTCTCAGCAAAACATCTTTCGGCAGCTTTCTGTGTTCCCATATAGACCGACGCTCAGCATACATCTCTAGCTGTTGGAGGGAAGCCTTGCATAAAAACAGATATGTTGAGCAGAGAGAAAATCATTTCAGAAGAGCTTTATCCATGAAGCATAGCCAGAATTCCATAAAACAGCCCCAAAAAACAGAAGTGGGGAGTTTAATTTTTCATTTTTCAGAGAGCATCTTTTTGCAGACATCAAAGTTTAATTCTGCCTTTTTTTTTTTTTTTTTTTTTAACTTATTTCTACTTTTCCCAGGATCTCCTCCAGGATATGCAGACAGAGCTATCTTCCATTTAAGATTTGGTATATATATGCAGATTTATACGGGTTTATTTTCTGATTTTTGAAACTCCCCAGTTAGCTGGTTCAAATTCACTGCACTTGAACATTTGCTTTCAATAAGAAAAAATGTTGATTAAATCAATGTCCTGGCCAAATCTAGTAAGTTTTTTCTGGCAATACCTTTAATGAGTCCCATTTATTAATTTTTTCCCCCTACCTTACTTGTGTAACAAATTTCCAGATATTAATGTCAAGAAAGGCAATATTTGGCCTGTCATATGAGAAAAGTAAAAACAAACCAGCACACTTCCTTTTGTAGTTCTGGACCTCATGCTCTCTTAATACCTATGAAAGGATCATTTTGTAAAGTATAAATTTGGAGCTAAGTGTTAAAGCATGCTGGTTTATATACGATTATGTACAAGCATGTATGTGCTTATATATACACATGCATATTGTAATGTGTACATTGTAATCAAGAGACCACTGACCCATGCAGTCTTTTTATTTTTGGCAAATCCTTTCTCACTTTTTTTTTTTTTCTCTCTCAGGGGATTGTTCTTTAATGCAATTATGCTCAATTGACATTCTCCTTGTGGTGTTTAATAAAAGAGTCATCATTTTTTGAACTTTCATATAGTACGAGTCTGTATTTTTTGGCTTCAAATTAAAATGACATTTGATTATGTTTCTAAAATATTATGGCTAGATAAATTAATTACACCAGAAAATCCAGAAGAAGCAAACAATTAAAATAACAATAAACATCATCTTCCAGCTCAGTCCGGGCTCATGCATTATACTTTACAATTTTGTTACTTCAGGTGGACGTGTAATTAAAGGAAGGTGGGCCAAGAGGACACTGCTTATGGAAATACCATTGAAGGTTGGTCAGGCATGGGTGTTGTTGGGTTGTGTGCAATTCCTTGGGAAGGCCAGGGCGGAGGAGATGTCCTTGCCCTGCCAGGAAGAGGTCCCTAGTTTCAGCATATCTGATGGTCTCATGCAGGAGGTGGGATGCGTTGGCGCTGTGACAGCATGAAGGGAGGCTCGTGTTTTGCTACCTGAGCTCCGCCAGGACCACCCGCTATGCCGAGAGCCAAAGGTCTGGTTTCCACCACAGCTCTGTCCTTAGCTTCCCAGGTAGAGCCAACAGTGGTGTCAATTAGTTCCACTTCTGGTTCTCTAACTGTGATATTTGCCTCTGTTAATGGAAACCGGCTATCAATTTATTTCTCATTCTGTGGGCCACCAGCTGGTAACGATAGGATTCTTGTTTACTGCTGACCTTGGCTGGATGTGAAGGAGTGACTTAGACGTAAACGGTTCCATCTCCTGTTCCCAGACCCTTGAGCCATTATTTCCTTCTGCCCTACCAAGCAACGCGCTGTTTTTAATAAAATATATTGCCATTGCTTTGAATGCTTATATGCTCAAACTGTTTAAAAAATCTATTCGCAGTAGTCTGGTTAGGCAAAAATAGCCCAAAGACAGCACCCACTGCCAACATTTTCTTTGGTAACTGCTACCGAAATTCCCCGTTTCATTCTATGGCTGAACTGCAAGATAGTTATTCCTTATTAATTGTAAGCGTGGTGCCATTAAGACTGCCAAGTAACAGTATAGCCAATTTAACTCCTACTCACTTTATAAAGACAAACATTAAAGTCATCACTCACTTTGTGGCAAAAAAGGGAAAAATGCAGGAGCATACCAGATGAACCTCAGACGTCGTGCCCTCCAGCACCTGCCCCAAAATGCAGCTTCATCGTAAATGCAGTCAGCTGCCACTGCGGATCCTGCAACGGAGGGAGTGGCCACACAAGCATCTGAAGATACACGTAAAGCCATATCAGTGCCATCTTCTCTTGTGGACCAGACTGTAACAGTGTCGTCAGTCACTCTGACCATTTTTTAATCATGTTTTTCTTGAAATTTCCTCACTCTGTGGGAAATGGACATTTAGAGAACTCATTGCAATTGCAGATGAAACCAAATGTTGCACTGGAATTTCCTGCGGGACACAAAGTCCAGTTTTCAAGAGGCTCCAGGCAGTATGCAACACAGCATGGTACTTAAGGGGGTACAGGCATGTTTCCTCAAGAACTCTTTTCCAGGGTATGGTAGCTGGTCTACAGGGCCCTGGCAGGTGGTAGCTCATCATTACAATGCTGGTTTGCAAAAACAGAGTAAGCTGGCACATTTCCCCCACCTCACCCACAGATTTCCTGGAGAAGGATGGGAACTCTGTCGTGATTTACTGGAGTTAGTTTTGTATTTAATAGGCTGGGGGACCAATTCAGATGTTTCAAGTGCTCTTCTGCACAGCACACAGCACAACCTTTCTAGAAGGGTGGTTAACAGTCTGGTTAGCAGAACGCAGTGCAGTAACATATCCCAATGCTTGCTCTGCCTTGGAAAAATGATTCTGCCTCAGGCTGGGGTTCAGGGCACTGAGATGAACCCTTCCTTTATCTGCATGCATTCTCACACATTCAACTTACCCAATCATTTTTCAGCCTAAAAAGTTTTCTGCTCTATATCATATTAATTAAAGGAAACATTTATTTTTTCTCATTTATCTCATTATAAACTTTCACAAAATGAACGCCAGTGAATTGCAAATCATACGTTGTTTGTTCTTTGGAACATACTTCCTCTAAGTTTCAGCAAAACCTCCCTATGTACATTACCAGTATACCCACAGGCATGAATCACTACTAATCCTTGCTCAGGGAAAGGAGTTTATGGGGTCCCACTGTATGGGGCTTGGTGTGAAGATGCAAGGTCTTGTTTTTTTTGGAGCCACCTGCAAATTTCCTGACCCAAAGGGCCACCTTTGCTCATCAAGGTAATAAAATACACTTTTTCTCACTGATGTGAGGAGTTTTGAGAATTGCAGTCCCAATGATGTAATGGGTGGTGGCAGAGAGAGAACAACGTTATCACTGGCATCCCCTGCATTGAGCGTGGTCAAAGTGTGCCTGCTGACTCCATGTGAGCCAGGCATTGGAACAAGTTCCCGAGACAGATCTTCCATGTCAAAGATCTTCCTTTCTGAACAGAAAGGCTGGTTAGGCATTGGAATGTGCTGCCCAGGGAACTGGTGGAGTCACCATCCCTGGTGTTTTTTAAGATTTTTAAGAAATGTATCGACATGAGACTTAGGGACATGGTGTAGAGGGGGACTTGGTAGTGCTAGGTTGAAGGCTAATCTTAAGGGTCTTTTCCAACCTGAGTCTACAATTCAAATAGATAAAAGCTCATTATTTTACCTGACAGTGCTTGAGCTGAAAATGAAGTCAGAGCATCTACCCCTAAAACATGAGGATGTTGAGTTGCAGATGCTTGGTTAAAGTGGTGCAGCTCCAAATCCCCTGGGAGGAGGTATGGAGAACTAGAAGTGGTCACCTCCATCCTTCTACTCTTCTCTTCCCTTGGCACTGAGCTGCCCCTTAATGCTTCTCTGATAGCACAAAAGGCTGCATAAAAAGGGGCAACTGAGAAATTCCCTGGACTTGGGGGAAACTGATGTCTAAATGCCAGCGTTAGCCCAACAGGCACCCTGTGCACATAAACGTCTCCTCAGTAGACTGGTGCAGTGGGCTGCTTTGCTTGGACAGGCAAGGATCTATGTTATACCACTGGTAAAATGGGATCCATAGTTGGTTTTTAAAATACATTTAATAACATGCTACATGATGAGAAAGTAACAGTTATGTGAAATATCCAGCTTGCCAGTACTAAATGAATACTTCCACTAGGCTTTAATAATGTTCTATGGGACAATAATACCACAGCTGCCTTTTCAAAGTGTTGATAAAAAAAATAAAATAAAATAAAATAAAGGGCAAGCAAAGGCAACAAATTGGCACTGATGTGCATTAAGTGTTGCTGTTCTAGAAGCAGCCCATGGGCTTGCACCTCCTTTTCTGCAGCCCACTGATGGGCTGAAATTCAGAAATTGCCTTCCAACCACCTACAAGCCCCAAAACAGGGGAAGCACTGGTGCGGCCAAGCACTGGCTCCACAAGCTCACCGCATACATGCCAAAGGAACCTCAGAGGGAAAATAAGCGACTTGCACAGAAAAGAGTCCAGTTGCAAGTATTCTGCTGCACTAGATGGAGAAATCTGGGAGGCTTTGTAGCAGACAGTCCCTCTGGGACAGGGCTGCTCCTCCTAGGGACAAGCCTACAAAGTCCCCTTGTGCCCTAAGTGACTGAGCAGGGACACAGCTGAGCATCTGCTGACACAGGCTATCTCTACGGAGGCATCGACTTCAGTTAGTTTTGAACGGCTCTTCAGCACAAGCATAAGGCTTTTTAAAATATGGGCCGTGTATAAATATTTGTATGGAGCTGTGCAAGGGGTATAATAAAAGCCTTTTTTTTTTTTTTTTTTTTTTTTTCAGTGTGTATCTGAAAATGAATCTGAAGTACATGTTGTTTGCAAGCCCCATCCATGTTAAATGTTTTGAACCTTTTCTCTGTGTACAAAGACTCCTTCTAGGATGGGCTATTAAAAATAAGAGGAACTAGTGACACAAACATGCTATTTTAAAAGACAAATCCCGATTAAATAAGTGGAAGAAAATTCTGAATCCAGCTCCCTAAGCAAAGGACAGTGGTGATGTACTCACAGTATAGTTTGTGCTGCTTGCCATATCCAAAATAGAAGGTTCCTCTTCATCAAATCCATTAAAGCTGGGCCCATTTGCTTAATGAATCTTGTCTGCTGCCTGGGTCAGAAAAAGCAGATGGGAAGAGCTCTTGAGGAAGCACTCAATGGAGCTCAGCAGAGGCTAATAACATTTCTACAGAGGTGACAGTGTTTGCGGGAAGACAGAAAACTAAATTTTAGAGAAATGCATCATTGCAAATTATGTCTCAGTTGTATCCTTATGTCATCAAGGCCAAAGCAATCTTAGGGGGTTTAGCTGTAAAGTGTTACATACACTCATGAAGTATCCAAGTATAAAATTACATAAAATGACTTCAAAGACACACATTAATTTTGTTCTCCTTTTTGGAGTAATATGTATAAAACCTTAGCACTTCAATCTTTATCCCATCCTGTGGCTCTCTTCCAGACACAGAGAGAGGTGGGAGAGGGAAGGTGAAGTAGACATCACTGGAGGATATTCTCTTGTAGTCAGCCTCATCCTTAAAGGAGAGAGGTACCTTCCAGGACTGCAGTGAAGAAATGTTATTTATGAAACCCCATGAGGATTTGGTTTGTTTAATGTGCTAGTATGATGTTGAAATAATGAGAGGATTCTGCAAGAATTTTCCTGGTGTGAGATGTCACCAAAACTGAACTTATTTTGAGCATTCCACTGTTATCATTTTCCACTGTGGATGATGAGAAATGCTTGTGAAACTATCTGGTGTTCAAGAGAGCTTCTCTTTCACAATCCTTTCATCAAACAAAACAAAATATTTGGACTCTGACTTTTTTTCTTTTTTCTTTTTTTCTTTTTCCACAAGGCATCTCTGGTGTACAAAAGTGTGCTGGTTGTGACACCAGCCCCATTGCTCCCCCAAGGACTCAACCTCCTAAATCCGGACTGTGGCACACACCTCTGAATGGCATTACCATTCTGGGAAATGCAGTGAGACTGCTCTTCACCCCTACCGTGAAGT
This sequence comes from Oxyura jamaicensis, assembly GCF_011077185.1. Taxonomy (NCBI): domain Eukaryota; kingdom Metazoa; phylum Chordata; class Aves; order Anseriformes; family Anatidae; genus Oxyura; species Oxyura jamaicensis. The sequence goes on along the minus strand of NC_048896.1, from coordinate 51,263,721 downwards.
GGCAATTATACTTCAAAAGCATTTTGGTGCACCTCTCCCTCACAAGGAAAGCATAACTCAGAAGTGACAGAAGGGATGTTGCAGAGAAGTTGTTCATTGTTCATTAACGTCTCAGCTGTGGTGGATGCAATGATAGTGAGAAATGCCAGCTGTTGCAGGGTTAATAGTAGTTCTTCCATGGACAGTTAATTGTATTAAAAATCATATCATAAACGTTTTCTGACAAGCAACTCTTTACCACAAAGCTAAGATTTTTAAGTGAATGTTTAAGTCACTTCATAGTCATTTTCAGGATGATATCAGAAAGTGGAATATACATCTGGGAATGTTATTCTTGCACATTAAAACTCTACAGAGTGTGCGGTTAACGTACAAACCCCAAAAAAGATGCATTCAGGTTAAGGACTCATCCAAGAGTCACTGAATTCAGATATGCAGTGCTTGGGTATATACTGGGAAACTGTATTTACTTAACTGACTATCATTAATTTCTGAAATGTGTTGTCCTCCTTTTTCCCTCATGGTCACAACAATTCAGAAACAAGTGTGAAACAACAGACATTTACATTTTGCCACTAAAAAACTAAGACTTCTGTCTTAGCAATCATGGCTAATCAGAATTCTGGCCTGGAAGGCAGGAAAAGATGGGAGATAAACACTCGGGGAGACATTCATTTCTGAGCATGAGAAGGGACAGACCCTGAGGCTAGTGGAAATGCTTGGGGTCACACGGGGAATGTTATTTAGATCCTATCACACACCTCACTTCTCTCTGTGCAGTAGGACTATAGGTGACAACAGTGATTAGTGTGGGTTGGACACTTGTGGAAGTCTCCCACCTTTACCTGCATTGCCACGCGGGGAGGAGGAGGTTCACACCTGGATGGGGTACACAAACTGAGGGTGCAGCAGCAGAGCTGTAGATGGAGGCTTGCTTGCAAACTGCTGCGGCTGGAGAAGATGCAGGGTCTGTCTGTGCTGATGGTGGCCCCACAAAGGTTTTCTTGCACTTTCACTCATAAGGCATCCATCACTGTGACCTGAGACAGCAACCAAAGTTCCAGTCTGTGGAATCAGGGGTTGCTTCCTCTTTGCTGGTCCATCTGGAGACCTCCCGGGCTGCCTAGAAGCAGGCTGGTGTTTGGAGTAGCAAGAAGAGAAGAATAAGTCACATCTGTCTGTCAGTAATAACAGACAAAGTGCTTTTATCCACGATTTGTTCAAGAATCACAGTAAAAGTATAGAAAAATAGCTGATTTCTAATAACTAAATGCTACAAGCTAAAATGAAATACAAATTTGAAGGGATGATTTGCACTTAATTTCCTTGTAAGTATCATGCTATATAACATTGCTTGATGGCCTTGTATATGACTGAATTTTATTCTAACTGTAAGATGTAAGGCACGATTTAGTGTCTGGCTTACAAGAAATAATAAGCATCTAAAGAAAACTATCTTAAAACGTCAGTATGAGCCTGGCTGAACAGAAATTACTTGTCTGTAGCCATCTGTTACGCACTAGAGTTAAACAGACACAAGTGCTTTTTCCTGGAAGCCATCTGCACAAATATTGATTGAGTAATTTCATAAAATTTCGATTTAGTAATTTACCAGTTGACGAGGTGATAGTGCATAGCATAGGTCTGAGATCCCTGGCATTTCTACTGCAGCTAAAACAACATAGATGTGCATTTCTTTTGCCATTAGCATTATTGCAAAAGGAGACACTGGAATGAAATCCAACATAACCTATTGAGAGTCTGTAAAATATTTTCCTATTAACATCAGAATAAAAAAATAATGTGGTATTCCAGAAAATTGAATGGCACTTACATTCCATAATCTTCATCAGATCAGCCTGCATGGGGTTTTGTTTTTCCTTTGCCTGGTTTGAGGCTATATTTATATTAATTCCATCCAGTTCTATTTTAATTAGCTTAAAATCCTAGGGACTCGAGATCATCACTGTGTTTAAAAGACTGGGTTTCAGCAGCCTTCATCAGTGGCTTTTTCATCCCCAAACTATTTAAGAGTGGCGAGCTTCTTTTCAATTTCCCTCCCTCCAGACACTGACCCTGCCATGGTGATGAATGCTTTGGTGACCCCCAGTGATCAGACAGCTGCCCACAGCAAACCACTGCTGGGGTTTCCTGCCGGAGCAGCTGCAGAGCTTGCACCCACAACATTTTCCAGTTTCACCCCTCGCAGCCTCAAAGGAGCACCATCTCTCTGGGGGAGTATTGGAGATATTTTTTGTTCCACCCTCTTGTCACTGGTTCTTGCCTGAATCCCACGAGACTGGAGTCTTGTGGATTGAAAATGGATTTCAACTAAGAGTAGAAGACATTTAGGACTCCATAACATCACACCCCATTAGACACCAAAACAGATGCTGAGGCAGGTACAGAGAGGCAGCATTCCCCCCTCCACCAAGAGCCGGAGTTCAACAGAAATGCTCCCATTTACACTGCTGCTCCTGTACTTCAGCATCTCCCCATCATCTTGCTGCATTTTGGAAAGACGCAGTTCTCACTCATGGCTGCATGGCGTATTTGAAACCCAGCTGGACACCTGCAAACCTTCCCTAGGTATTGGCACCCCGAGACTTCTTTGGCTCAGTCTGTAGTGTTAGGAGATGGGGATATGTCAGCCTCGCAGCTGCAGTGGGAAAGCAGGGGTTTGCTTTGCAGCACTGCTTTCCTGGTCAGTGCTTGGGGTCTGCAGTCCTAAATATCGACCCCTGAAAAAAATGAAATCTTCAGGAACAAAATTTCAGAGAGGTAGGAAACCCCAAGCAGAGGAGGCAGAGGGGAGGCCTGTAAAAGCTCACTGCCCAGAGGGGTGGGATCCACTCCCTTCTCTGTGGGACACAAAAGAGCAGGCTGTCACTTCAGCAGCAGCAACTTAGGCTATTCACTAAGGAAAGTATTTTAACAGTAAGGGTAGAGAGTCATGCAATAAACTGCTCAGGATACTTTTTTAGGCCCCAGTGCCAGAGAGTTTAGAGGAAAGCCAAGCGAACAAAAACACATCAGTTACAGGTGATCCTGCCTGCGATGGGGAAAGGGCCTCCAGAGGTCTTTTCCAGCCCTCCTCCCAGAGGACCTTTGTTGCTGTATGTAACCCCACTGTGTCTGAGCCTGCAACCCATTTTGCACAGCAATAGAAACACGTTATTTTGTCACCATTAGACATCTGCACGAGGGACGTGCTCTCTGCCAAGCTGCCAGAGATGGACATGGCCTCTGGCTTGTGAAATATCCATGAACGCACATATATATATGTATGTACCATGCAAAGTTTGGTTGTAAGACGGCCTTCCAGCTTAAAGCTCCCAAGAGGTTCACAAAGGAAACCTCTTAAAGTATTCACATAGCATTCACATGCTATGACTCTTAGACTCTCAGCTGGAATAGCACTGATTTTTTAGATTGTAAGGTATAAAGTTTATTATGCTTATGTCACACTGTGACTTTGTTTAATAGGAAATAAAATGATGTGAGGAATAAAGTGGGGGGAAAAAACACCAAAAGATAAATTCGAGTGAAGGCTTAGGAAAACACTGTCATTTTGTGAATTACTCAGTGGCATGCTCAGAGCAGAATCCTAGCTGACTGTGAGAAACAGAATCTGCTCTTTATACACGCACCAGAGGAAGCTGAAATCTGACCTCTGCTCAGACCTATTTCGCTATTTGCCTTCTTTTGGAATTTCAGATTAGCCAAATGTTATCTGTTGAACAATGCTCCTGTGTCAGCCCCCAGACCTGGGGACCTGAATGGAGCTTCTCAGAATAGGGAAGAATGAGGAGCTTATTTTGAGGAGAAGGGAGCTGTTCTGAGGACAAACATCCACCCAAATTGAATTAGCTCTTAACCTAGAAATAGGACTGCACAGTTCTTAGCTGAAATGCAATCCTGGAGTCATTAATGATCACATTCATTTCCCGCAAACCCTTCCTGATGCTGCAGAACATTTTCTCAGAATGAACTTGGAGCTCCAGGGGTTCAGCAGAAGCACCAGGAATAGGAGGATTGGGGAGGAAACCTGAACTCCTGAGGTCTGAGTCCCAGGGAGCACATGAGGACGTGGTATAATTAACCATAATATGAAGCAGAAACCCAGCTGCCCAGAGAGAAACCTTCCGGGTCCTCCTTATCCCAGGAACCCCATGCAGGGCCCAAAGGCGGCTTTCCCAAACTTGCAGAGCCCTTCTAGGACCGGAGTCCCATTTCCACCTACAATTAGAGCATTACACTGTTCTTCAAGAGAACTATTTTTATCTGTGTGTCTTGGTTCAGCGATGCTCTAGATTTATATCACTAACAACTGTATTTCTATGCACTGAAAAATGAAATGATAAACATCTGAAGTCCACCGCCTGAGAAGGTAAATGCTCAGCTACACTGCTTGACTGTAAAATATTTCACATCATGCATATTCACTAAAATATTTGTAAATGGAAATATACAACTGCTATTTTTTAGGGTTAGTAGGTGTAGCAAAATGTTCTGTTCACCTACCTTTGCAGGTTCTGTTTCAGGAAATCTCTCTAGATGATTACATTAGGAAGACTTCCTCTTTAGTTAAAGTTACAAGAGAAAAAAACACAATTACCTGTATCATCATAAAAAATAATAAATATCAAAACCAGCCCATTTTGTGGTAATAACCTCAAAATGTGATCCAAATGACACTAATCAAGCAACACTGAGTCTTGATTAAATTATGTATTCAGTCCATATCGTATGCCTAATATTAGCCAAGAGCAAACATGGAGAAAGGACAGTGTCTTATTTCCAAGAAGACAAATAAAAACACACAGATGACAAAGATAGTAATTTTGTTCTCATTACCTCAGCTTTCATCTTCTGTGCCATTGCACCCTTGAAACACACCGAGTTACCACCAGAAGGGCCAGACCAACAGGATTTCCAGCCAAACAGAGGGCACTTGGGATTACATAAAATCAGGGTAGTGCAAAATTCGTGCAGTTATCCTGGAGACAGACCTCTTCCAAGATCAGGAAGGCAATCAGGACCCTCAACAGGCTTTGGTCAATTGTAACCAGCACTGATGGTACAGCCTGAGAGGTGGTCTGCTGGCAATCGAAGTGGAACTGAGACATTTTCTCATGTCACCTGAATGATTGAATGCTAGCAGTTGCTTAACTAGCTGTTACAGAATCACTGGCTGGTGAAGATGGGAAGGGACATCTGGGTCCATCTGGTCCAACTCCTGCTCCAGCAGGGCCTCCCAGAACAGGGTGCCCAGGACCACATCCAGGTGGCTTTTGAAGATCTCCAAGGAGGAGACTCCACAGCCTCTCTGGGCAGCCTGTGCCAGGGCACCAGTTACTGAATGAGCAGCTTAAGGTGCATTTTCCAGCAACCCCGAGTGAACCTGACTTCACAAGAAATAGTCTTTTGGAAAAGAATGTAAGCATACAACAGTGGAACTCAAAACTTATGGCATTTTGCTGATGGCTTGTCCTGTTTAGTATGTGCAAACGTCAGGTTTGGGACCATGTACTCAGATGTGCATTTCCAGCCCCTGGCAGATGTTCACAGCCCTCAAAGTATATGCAATAATAAACTATGGTGAGCACTGCCCCAAGATGGTGGTTTTCTCCAAGCTCACCGTTCCCTGCTCCCTCTCCAGCAATAAGGATATTTCTGGATGCCAGAGTGCTCAAGAGGAAGAGCACTGACTTACAAAACCACTCCAGCATGGCTTACCAAGCCTTACTCCCATTTGTATTAATGCAGCTGTGGTCCCTCCATGTCAAAGCCTCCTTCAGCACCCCGTGATTTTTCTGTGTCCCATGGAGACCCCCACAAGCTGCCCATGCTTCCAGTGCCCCTCCAGAAGAGCTCACCTGGTACTCCAGGGACATGTCTGCTGGTCCGCGGTGCAGCCGTGTGTTCATCCCTTTCATCCAGTAATAAGTACTTGCTTGTCACAGAGGAGTCCACCTCTGATCAGAGCGTTTTTTTTTGCATGCAAGGAACATTGAATCAACAAAGCAGTAGCTAAAGGCAACTCTCTAATAACTACCATAACTGCCTTTTAACAGGCCTCAAGTCACCAGGGAACATGGGCTAATTTGCTGTAATCCATTTAATATGTTTAGTCTGAGCAACATAATTTCAGCCCGATAGATGTCTGAAAAATCCCTCATCAGCGTTAACTGGGAGCGGGATAGGGCAGCCCTGAGGTGCCCTGGCCGGGGGCTGAGATGCTTTGCTGGCTTCCCCTGCTGTGGGGCAACCCCGGGGGGACCAGTGGGTGGTTGTGCCCCAAGTCCCTTCCCCACCTGCACTTAAAGTCAGTGGCAACTTCCAGGCAAGCAGGCCAGATCGCTGGAGGTCTTACAAACCCTATAGGGGGTTCATGCAAGCCATGCACCGATTTGCACATGAGTACTTGCTGCTTGTCATCTCCCACTGCACGTAGTGGATGCTGGCTTCACATGCTGCTGTCGCTGCTTCTGGGCAGCCAGGAGGATCTGGACCCCAGGAGTGGGGGATTTCCTTCTGCAGAGACAGATGAGTTAAGACAGATACAAGATACTGTATCCCTGTCTAATTTATTTTGAAGTATGTACATTCCTGAACAAGGATATTAGATGGCAAAAGCAATGAGAGCTTAATAGCTCACAGATGATGCACACACACACTTCTCGGACCTCAACAGACAGCTGTGGCCCAGTCCCCAGCTTATGCCCCTCACTCTTTCCTCTCCTCAAACATTGCTCCAAGTGTGTAAAGATACTAAATCTTACAGCCATTCTCCTCTCCCCATGGCCTTGGCAACTTTGCAACATGAAATGAAACCCATCTGAAGTATGAAGCATCAGCAAAGCTTTTTATTTATTTATTTATTTATTTTCTTTCCTTTTTTTTTTTTTTTCCCCTAATTCTAGGGCTCAGATGTCTGTTGACAGCAGATGGTCAAGTTATAAGGTATCAGTTGTCTCTATCAGTTAAATGAACATACTGCAGGTGGGATCAAAAAAAAGCCTATTACTACTTTTGTAGCTATTACTTTGGGTACATCACATAGAGCCAGACCTTATTCTTTGTGCCTCAGACATACAAAATTGCGAGCAAAGAGAGCCCAATCCCAGAGCTTTACCTGCACAGGATTTACAGGACCAGGGAGGTTTTCAAATGTTCCTATTGTCTTATAAAGCAACCCAAGGCCTGATTTGATAAGTATTTACATTGGTTTGACATGTGCTTACCTCCACTGAATTCAGTGATGCCCTTTCATTAATTCCAGCCTTTCTGGGAGAGCTCAGCACAGCCCATAGGTCTGCAGGCACACATGTAAATCTGACAGGCAGTATGTAAGCATGCCAAGGCTTTTCACAACAGCAATCACAAAGTCTACAAGCAATCATGACCCCATTCAAACACACAGTACCGATGGTTAGCTTGCTTACAGATGCCTGGTAACGTCGAACAGAGCACTACAGCTGCCTCCTCAAGAGCGGTCGCAATGCATGGCTACAATCCTTCCTTTGACGTCCACCCCTCATAGAGGAATCCAATCTTCCCGTTCTCCAGAAGACCCAATAGTTTCCCACAGCTCCCAGGTGTATGACTTTGATGAAAAGGAACATAATCCTCTCCCCAGCTCTGTGACCTCTGGGAGACCAACTCTGCTAATACAGAAACAAAGAAGCAACCCTCTTTCCCTCTCAACATGCTGGGAGGGAAATCACTTATCATGATCACTTGAATTATGCCTCATATAGCATGCAACATTTATTCTTGGTCTGCAAAAGTGGTAGACCAATAATACCTCCAGGAAATAAAACCATCCAAAACCCCAAAAGTAGGTCCTACTGACACTGATCAGGCTGACGGGGTTGTGCATTAAAAACAAACAAACAAACCAACCCACAACCACTGAAAGTTGCAGCTAGATACAAATAGAATTGTAAAATAGCGTCTCCAGACAGCGGTACTTCATGTCACTACCCACTACAGAAATTAACCTACTTTTTTTTTTTTTTTTTAAAAAAAAAAAAAAAAAGAGCTGTGTCACACGAGGTGTAAACAGTGTTAAACCCTTCAGCAATGCCTCCAGAAGGCATTGCCCCCCTCTTCAGCACTCCTTTCAAGCTTTGGATGTGATTCTTGAAAAATATCTCCACTCCTGGCAGCAAAGGATGCCAGCAGAACTCCAAGAGAAGAACTCCGGGGGAAATCCAAATTTCAGCCACAGGTATGCCCTATTTTTCCTCTCTTCTTTTTCTTCTCCTTCTTCTTTCAGAGTACCTCCTGAGAGGATACCTGGAGTATTTTCACAGCAGACATTTCAAAAGTTTGAAAAATCAGCCTCTTTGCTCAGAGCGTTCAATAGTTAGTGGGGAAAGGGTCTGTGCAGCAACATTTTGTAGTAGCTGGCTGTATTCTGTGCCTGGATATAATTAGTTTTATAGGAAGAATATACATGGTTCGCACACTTTCAGCATCTTTGTAAGCCTCATTCATAGTCTATAAAGAAATAAAAATCTCACAAGAAGTCTCTGTGCACTTTTCCATCAAGAACCAGAGATCAATACTTCCATTTCCATCCCAGTTTCTACCAAAAGTATGTTTTGGAATAGTGAGATTTGCTATCCTTAGTGAGCATAAAATTAAGCTATTAAAAAGACATCTACCATTTTTTTGCTTCAGAAACAGTAGACAAGGCATGAAATAGTTTCCCGTGCTCCTTCTTTTGATTCAGTATTCACTCTGGACACAACCTGTATGTGAGAGGTGCATGCCAATTAATACAGAGACTGTGGGCTGTGTTTTCAGCCAGTCTCCACCATTGCCACCTGAAAATTGCTTCTAGGTGCAAAACTCACAGACCTGAATGCACAAGTCTGGGAAGGATGCTCCAGAAAGCCAGAGAGTGAGCAAATGGGGGTCTGCAGGTAGAGGTTTTCTGGGTCAAAGCATAAGACAGTGTGGCTGGAAATTTGACCAGGAAAAGGTGGTATCACCACCAACCTTGAAATGCAATAATAAGAGTCTGACACTGTTGTGCAGCACACTTTTAAAAACATTCTTCATTTTGTGACTATCTGGCGGGCTGAAGAGAAATGTGGGGATTCTGACTGTGGTTTCCGTTCATTTAGTAAGTGCCTTTGCTCAGGTAATTTCTAGGGCTGAATCATTTCTTATGTCCTCGAGAATGGATGGAACTTACTTGTTGCCAGTAATAATAAATGGGTGGGTTTGGTAGCTCATAAAAATACAGTCAAGGCTGAAGAGGAATGGTGAAGCAGCCTGACAAATCTTCTGAATAGCAAAACTCAAAAATCAGCTCAAGTACTGGGGAGGTGGCTGCGCCGGATGCTAAAAATGCTGACTTTCTCTTTCATTTGACAGTGACATAAAACCAAGAAGTTTTCCTGAGACAGCAAAAAAAAAATAAAGGTAATTTTAGGCAGAATATTAGGAAAAATGTCCTAACGGTGAGGTCTATAAGTCTGTGGAATATCCACCCCAGGAAAATGGTAGTGGGAAGCTTAATTTCTTGAATCACTTAAAGCTGGATTGGACAATGCACTGGAAAATATGCTGTGAGCTATCTTCCACTGGCAAATCTCTGATTCCTGTAGTTTCTTGAAAAGCCACCACCAATGTGCTTTTGGAATTGACAGATTGCTGTGGTTTGGGTGCCAAGACTTCACAATGCCAGACCAGTTGCATCCCAGAGTGACTGCGAATGCAGGCGGGCCACATTCAGTATGGGCCCAGAGCAGGTATGCATGGCACTCACCCTGCTGAGATCAGCCCTGCACCCAGGAGGTTCACTAACAGACGGGGTGCAGGGTTCACCAGCCTCAACACACATGGGCTACCCCCACCTCACCCAGGTGGTTACCAGGTACTGGCACGACAGCACGTGATCAGAGCCTTTGGAGGATTGAGATGGCTTTTGATTTTGAATTACAATTGAATTTGAATTTTTGGCTGATTTTTTTTTTTTAAGTCTATCTGAAGCTGAAGGTCCTGTACCTCTTCACCTAATGCACCAGATACCTTTCCCATGTTGGTAATTAAAACACGCTGAGTGATGGAGCTTCAAGACTAGAGGACCTCCACTGAAAATGCCCTGCTAGAGTTGCCCTGAGGAAATTCCATGTCCCTGGAGGAAGGAAGATTCCTGGCTAGCAAAGACAAAGCTCCCTAGGGATACCAGGAAAGAGCAAAGAGGTAACGTGCTTCCTGATGGAAAATGTAGGGCTGTGTGAAGACATTCAGAGTGAGAAGAAACCAAACTGACTGGACAAAACATGGGTACTGCCATGGCTGGCCTATACTAACCTGACAGTATAGGCAATGGTAATGCTGGGGAACACAAGGGAGGAAAGGGGAAAAACTGAGGAAGTTAAGAAACTATACTACACTGTTCATTAAAAATAATAATAAAGAAGCATGTTAAAAACGGTGACACCCAATCACACAATCACGTTATTGCTTTTACAGACAACCTCTATAGCTCATGCAAAACTGGTCCTGTCTATTCCCCCATGGAATAAAAATAAAGAATGAGAAAGACAGACACTTTTTGTTCTGAAGATTTCAAGACTGACAATTGGTTTGGGGACTCTGCTGGTTTCAAGTCTGCTAGTTAGTTCTCCACACCATTTCTGTGACCCATCACTGTCACCCCGAATAACGGCGCCTTCAGCCTGCAGAAAGTGCCTTGGGGTTTTCACTGGCAAAAATGAAGGAAGCACAAAAATATTTTCAATCAGTACTGGAACAAACTTCACATTGCACAGCTGCAGTGAAAGTGCCGTCCCCCAGAGACCCTCCAGAATTTGATTAAGGTATATGGAAACTTGACTCATATTTTACGAACATTCATTTTTATGATACATTTTTAAAGGGACAGCATATATTTCCATCATGTGGAAGAAATGAAGGCAGTTATTTTGACAGAAATAGGATGTTTCAAACATGAAGTGATTTTTGACAGGAGGTGAAGAAGGAGCATAGGAGCGGTAGAGCTAGCTGTGGTGGGGGGCTCTGTTGGGTAGGGGGTCATTCAAAAAGTTAGAAGCACCACGAACCAAGGAGGAAGTTGCTGTATTATTTATTTTCTTAAAGGAGGGTAATCAGGAGGAGCTGAAAAGTTTCATATCCTGCACAATGAGCCTCATGTACAAGCTGAAGAGCACACAGTGTCATCTGCATTGAAGCATCAGCACCTTGACTCTGCATTGGCACACAGGCTACTCAGAAGTATGCTATTCTGTTAAATCCATTGCCAGCATGGTTCATCCTAACTTACCTAGCCTTTTCAAATACCCATCAAATATATCTTAGATATGTGTCAATGTGTTCTTTGATTTGATATAGCTTCTGATCAGTTCCCTATGTCACTAGAAACATAGGATTTCCATTATAAACTGGTTACCCATGGATCCTTTTATTTTTTTCTTACCAAGTTAAAAGAGTGATAGGAAAAGGCAGCATAAAAAAAAAAAAAAAAAAAAAAGTGAGAACACAGGACACATAAATCCACAAGCGTATTAGCCTGTACTGTGTCTTGGCACAGACGGTGCCAAGGGCCCTTTGGCGGGTCAGGGAAGACTTACCCCATCGACCTGGTATTGGGAAGCTCCTGCCAAGAGGAGGAGGTGGCTTCCCAAGCCACCATGGGATGAGGTCCCCAGGCCGGTGAGAACAGCAGCAGGCAGGGAGAGAGGCAGGGGCAGAAAGTAACATCTAAGGGGTACGTAGTCCCACTGGTCTGCCCACAAAAGCGTTTGGTCTGACAGGACAGGGAAACAAAATAATAAATTGAAAAATGTATAAAAACCCACTGGGCTAATTAATAGCAAAGCTGGGTAATGCTCAGCAGCATGCATGGTGCTGTGAAAAAAGCCAGCATGTGCTGCACCAGCCCCCAAAATTGGGGAGAAGGCAAAACCTGTGTTTCTGTGGAGCTTGACGTTTCTGCAAGCTGTAACCACAAAACCAGCAGGATGCTCCAGCAGTGGGAGCAGGCGCTGCCCTGCCTTGTACCTGAGTCTCCACAGAAGTCAGGGAAGCTATGAGAGATTTACACCCCTGACGAAAGCAGAATAAATTCCATTGTTTGCAGAAAGTTGGTTGATCTGTGGAAGACATACTTTGCTAAAACATCATTATCGCAGTAGGAACTCTCTCCATCTGTTTTTATGTAAATAATTTCAAGTGTATGATTTATGTAATGGATTTTGTTTGAATTAGTTTTCACCAGTGAGATGAGGATAAAGATTTTCTTTTATATTACACAGCTGGTTTCACTTCTTCTTAGCATCTGATACTTTTATTATTTCTATACAAATTCCTTTTCTGCAGGAGATTTATTACTTATAGTAATGCTGCATGGTGTGAATTTCTTATATCTCATTCATTTTGTCTTTCATGTGACTACTCAAGACTGGAGATACTATGAAAATGAGGAGATCTAAATCTGGTAAATATTATGGGGTGGTTCCTCAGGAGTTATGCCTGCTGCCTCTTTCACAGTATCCAATGTTTTACGCACATCACTCAAAGAATTAACTAACTAGCTAATTCAAAGAGAGTACCAGAACTGAATTATTTCATGCATTGAAATCCCTTGGAGATGTTGAAAACTATGAGGTTTCAGAGACAAAGACTGTATTTTTAGTATATCCCCAGACAGACCCCTAACCCCACAGGTGCTAATGCAAATAATAAATAAGAATAAAAGTTGCAGAGGCAGTTTTGCAAAATGCATTGATGCCAAACACAAAGCTGCATGGGAAAATGATGAGAAATTTTTTCAGAGTGCAGCAAAATTTTGTTAGGTGGTAGAACCAGTATCAAATTTGGCTTGATTTCCTGAGTAATTTGTACCCAAAGAAGAGAATATGGGAGGAAGGAAATTATGTACAATCAGATCATTTTCTTTTCAATCATTTCAGAATGAAACCTTTTAATGGTTTTGTTTTGAAACATTACTTTTAGAAATATCATTTGATCTAAAGAATAAGAATAGAAACAATCAGAAAATCAAATCAAATATTTTTGACAATTTATACAGTGTTTCATACAGCCCCAGCCGTGCCTACAGAACGTGATGGCCATTTCATCCCTCAGCTGAGCATTTCTCTGCACAGCACCAATGTGGATAGAAAGTTTAGAGGTAGAAGGTGCACAGATTCAGGTTGTGTTCACCGATGCTTCTTTGTATTATGATAAATTACTGCCCCTCCATCTAGAGTCATACTCCACAAGATTTTATTGCCTGTTCCTACAGACTATTTTGTATGGATAGAAATAACAGCATTTGTAAATGAAGTGTGTGAGAGGCAAGGAGGAAAATGTTAAATAAGCATCACCAAGCTACAGCAGTAGGGCAGTACCATTTAAAACACACCTTAGAGATTAAGGAATGTAAGCAATTTCTAGGTGTCACCTGCATTGATCTCTTTATAAATAAGCAAGAGCAGCGAGGGATACAACTGGGGAGAGGAAGGTGTGGTGTAGAATGAATCCCTTTTCACTTCAGCCCCATCCCTAAGAGCACAGGCGGTGGAATAAACCACGGGAAAGAGAGAGGCTGGGGTGACAAGCTAATGCTCTCCTGCTGAAAGACAGAGCCCGTGCTGGAGCGAGAGCTTTGTGGTGGGGCAGCCCCAGGAGATGTAGCTGGCACCCACCCCTTCCTGACCCTGCTTTGGCATGCTGCCTTGCTTCTCACCTCCTCCACGCTGCTGCCCGCAGTGCCCATCACACACACAGTGCCCGGGGAGAAAGCTTTACCACACTCCAACCCTGCAAGCCTCCAGACTTACTGCCACGTGTGATCTCTGCTACCAGCCAAGGTAAGAACTTGTCTCCAAAAGCCCTCACCCTGCTGCAGCCTGAGGAGGAAGAGATCCCACCCCTGGAATCAAAGGGACACATCATAAGATGTGCAGCTTCATTTCAGCTTTTGGCTACCCTGGGACCAGTATCATGTCTTTCTTATGTCGTCTCTCTGTGTGATGTGGAGAGGACGCAGAGTATGGACCTGACACAGAGTCTCAAAAGACGTGGGCTGAAATGTTCCAAGTCAAAAAGACAAAATTCTCGAAGTCAAAAAGACCTTTTTCACTCATTCTACTCTTCAGTTTAACCAAGTTGAATTAAGCAGTATTAACCCAGTCCAGATGGAATAAAAGGTATAAAGCAGAGTAGAATATAAGCAATGGCAGAGAAAGAAGGTTCAGATGTAAAAATCATTTCTGGGCAGTATCTGTCACCTTTGCCTGCTAAAAAGCCTTGTCGATTACACTGCATTGCTATTTAGATGTACCGGATGTGCCTTCAGTATTCAAAGCTTTTTTAAAAGAACTACAAAGGAGCAAGCAATTACTGATATACTTTATCCTGTTAAAAATAGGATTCCTCTCCTCTTTAGTGAGAAATTGAATTAAACTTGCAGTTTCTTCCTGTTTCCTGTACCAACAGCCTCTAAAAATTGAGTTATTTGACTTTAAAGGAACTGCTGGTGAGCAGCGGATCAGTGCATAGGCAGATTTGCCTAGAGAATTACCACACTCTTTCCACAAAGCTAGCATCAAGCTATGTTGGACATAAAACAGGGGAAATAACATCACTCTGTTAACTTACATTATATGTTTCCTTATTGTACAACACTGTTTCTTGTGTGGAACATTTTTAATCTCAGCTTCTATCAGCTGTTACAACATAATGGAGAAGAAAAAAACGCAGGACTTCCTGAGATCTCCTTTGAGTTAAGAAAATAAATCAGAGCTTGTATACTTTTTTTTTTTTAAAAAAAAAAAAAAAAAAAAAAAAAAAAAAAAAAAAAAAAAAAAAAAGAATTGATTCTGTTCCTTTTCTGTCCTCAGTAATGCCACAAGAACACTGTTTTCCTCAAACTGTTTTTCCATCACATTTTTCACAGCCCTTATATGTCTGGTTTTATTGTACAGACTGCTCATTAGCCATTGGCTGCACATGTTCAAAAGCTGGCACCCAAAACTCAGCCTGTCCTCACTGATCAACTCCATCCCCTAAATCATGCAGCGTGGAGACCTCTAGGCTCCAAGCCAAGGAGCAGCAGGAAGCAAGGTGCTCTTCAAAACAAGACTGTAACTTTTTTCATAACCTTTGTGAACCTAAGAGCAAGGCAGCATGGGCTGGAGCACCATCTGCTGGCATCCCCTCCACTGACTGCTTGCACTGGGGCACCGCACGTTTTGGTTGCCCCCCTCAGCACCCACAGCTTTGTCACCCCAAGGGGACAACATGCAACAGGTCCCTGCCTTGCCGCAGGACATGGGACATGGTGGTGTCCCTGAGGGGAAGAGGAAGGAGCATGGGCTTCCTCCTACACAAGAGCAGCAGAAGCCTGGAGGGGCAGCAAGAGCTGTTTGCTACAGTGTGATCTCTTTCCAAAACTCCACATTTTTTGCTTTCTGGGTACCACTGACCTTGCCTGAGGCCTTCCCTGAGTGGAGGAGAACAGATTTTTTGCAGGGTTGATTGGCTGCCAGGAGAATTAAATATGTTTATTTTTTCTCAGCACGTTACCATAAGTATTCTCCCTGAAAAGCATCCTTTCACTGTCTGTCTTGTTTAACTGTCAGAGGACATTCACATATGTTCCCTTTCCCCGCATTCATCGTTGCTGCAAGCACAATTTGTGTACCAATTTCTCACCGCACGCATTCCACAGAGGACAGAAGGGCCCAGACAGCTGTGGAGAAATCCTGGTTCATGTGGATCTCCCCACAACTTGGACCATTCACAGACGCCAAAAGGAACTTTTTACGTTGCCACATTTTGTATTAATAGTCACCGGATAAAATACACAAACACTAGAGAGGGTCCAGAGGAGAGACCAGCAGGAATGATCTCAGAAACATGACCTCAGAGGAAAGGCAAAGCAAACTGAGGCTGCTCAGGATACTCTTGTGACAAAAAGAGCAAGAAAAGACAAAGTAAAAATCCCAAAATACGTATAGAGGCATCATGGTGCAAGGAGAAGCAATCTGTTGTTCTGTGCATCCCTGGGAATAGGACAAGGTGTAGAGGGCTTGACTTACCATGAAGAAGGATCAAAACAGATGTTCTGGAGACCTTCCAATAGGACAGCACTGCGTTGAGTAGTCTGTGGGGTCCCTATGGCCAGGACCAAATAAGACGTTTGTCAAGAATGGCATGGGTATAATGGATCTTGCTCTACTGTACAGGAGTAGATCTTGAAATCCTTTTCCAGCTGTATAAGTCTTGGTCTCCTGGGAGCAATCCCATGCATTCTTAGTGCTACCTTCCCTGGAGAAAAAACATCTGGCCTCTTAGAAACACAGCTTGCATACCTGAAGAATAGGAGAGAAATTATGGATGAAGCTATGGAGTGGGTGAAAGTGGCTGTTCAGAGTTACAGCCTTAAATTTAGAAATTATGCCCAAATTCTACTGTTGCCTCTTTTTTTTTTTTTTTTTTTTTCCTCCTACTTCAGAGCTAAAATTTAGTCCTCCCTACCACAGTCTCATGAATAATGTTAATGAAGATCAGGCCAATGTCTACGTATGTTCACCGTCTCCTAGCATTTTTTGGCCAAGATGTGTTATTACGCTTTTTTCCTGTACACATTCTTCTCAAACTTATAAGATAAATCTGGTTACAAAAATGTAGGGGTCATTTTAGAATCCAACAGGCAGACAGAAAATTTGCCATGTTAGAGTAGAAAATAAAGAGTCTTTGTCTGTGTAAAATTGAGAATTCCCATGGTCAATGACTAGATGTGGGAGGAAGGGGAAAGCACGGAAAATTTTGAGGAAAGATAGCAGACTGAATGTAAGACTAAGTTTTGAATGTTTCCAAATCTCTGTCACTAGCATTAGTGCACTTAATAGAAATCATGTTAATATGCAAATGTTTCCAATTCAGCTATTATCTTTTCATATTTTATTGGTTTATTTAGTCATGGTGTTAACAGTAAAAATATCTCTTCAGCACAGTGCCTTCGGGGATATTAAAGAAAGTTCCTTTATTATTTCATGCAGCTCCTGAGAATAGCCTATGTGTTTTGCATCGATGTAGCAGATCAGTAAAAGCGCATGGTGTACATTGCCTCACAAGACATACAAACCCACCATTTTACATTTTGCACTCATGTGAAGGGATAACAGAAAAAAAAATAATGAACAACATGGACCAGCAAACTAGGAAAAGTCCTACTGTCAAGCAAGACGAAGAGCAAAATACTCAAGCCTCTTTTAAATGTAATGTAATTCATGTCAATTTACACACTCACCTGTTTGTGTATAAATCTGGAAGAAAAATATTTACATCATCTCCATATTTCACTGTGCACATAGAACCTCACATATATCTCAAAAGTTGCAAACATGTCTTGACCAAGAGTTAAATTTTGATCTGCATTTTAAAGTACATTTAGCGGTAAGCGAAATAAGTCAGGAAGAAAGGAAACCTCATTGTAACCACAAGATTTTTTAAATGTTGTGACCTTGAAAACTGTCCAGAGTGCAGTAGAGGCAGATTAACCTAGCTGGTGAGGTAAACGAATATGTTGCGTGTGGCTGATCTGCTCATACTGGTAGTTCATGACACACTGCTACTAGTATGTAGTTAGAAATGGTAGGAATTTTCTCCAAAATCTGTTATGTGTAGATGTATAGAAGCAAAATATAGATGAACTCAGTGATCTTCAGAAAGGCAGCATGTGAAAACTTCTTTGTTGTTACTCTAATGAATTTAGGGACATTTTTTTTCTGAATAAGGAAAGTCTTTGATGATGAATAATTCTTGGAAGCACACCAGGCTGCTTATTACATTCTTCACTACTATGGAAGTATACAAAATCTTGTAAATAAATTACTCTGTGTCTTACCATTGTATGTATCTTACCAATATATATGATGCACAGCTGACCCCTAAGTGGAGAAAAGCAGATAGAATGTAAAATTTCTTACAGAAGCTTATGCCTTGAAGTAGTGTTAGTCTCCTTTTTGTCTGGACTACATCAACATTGCAATGAAAACAAATCAAAGTCTTAAGAGGCCACAAATGCCACATTCTCTGTGTTGCATTGATGAAACTTTTAATTGCAAAATGAGTGAAGCTAGTTAAACTCCATAAAACTGTCAGTTGTTTGGCCTAACACAATTACAGTTGTTGCAGAAACATACCTTTCTGCTAGCTCTTTCCCCTTTGTCTTAGGAATATTGCTAAGAAAATAAAAAAAAAAAAGTGGAAGAACAAAATTTTGAAACTCCACAAAATGTAATTTGCATCACTGGTTTTGTGATGCCGTTGTTAACAGCCAAGGTCAATAAACTGTTGAAGTGTGTTGGTATGCTTTGCTGGCTCCATGTAGGTATGAAACAAACCCAGTTTCTGCTGTAGCATTGTGAACTGGAGAAACAAAGCGCATTGGAAGAGCTCCATATCCGCTCACTGGAAAAGAGGGGAATTGATCTCTGAAAGCAGGCTTACAAATTTGCTAGCTGTTGAATGAGATCAGCTTATAAAATGGATTGCATTCATTTTTTCGGTGTGATTATGTCATCCTCAAAAATGGGTTGAACTCTGCATGTCCGAAATTCCAGATCTTACCCGTGGTTCTGTGGTCTTTCTACATGATTATGTAACAGGACTGTCATTCAGCAAACTCAGCTTCAAGTATGCTAAAAGTGCAAGTCTTAAATTCATAATTATTGAAAAAAATATATATATAACATTTCAAAAACATGCCTGTCTATGTCATTGTGGCAAATATCTTGATGAAGAAGGACTTGAGATCTGAAGAAGAGGATCTCCTTAGGGTTTCCTCCCATGTTAGTGACACTGTCATCTCATGAATGGTGGTAGGACTGGCCCCACACTTGGAAAAGCAGATTTCTCTAAAGGAGAGGGATTGCATTGCCTTCAGAGCAACCAGGCAGGGGGTTGAGTTGGTTCACCCCTTTGCTAGGGTGTTGGAGGACATCAAAGGGAGTTGTAGGTGTTGAATGCTTGGCTGCCATCAGTGCAAGGCTAAGTTAGGACTGCAGGACTAGGATGAAACCACCTCTGCCTATGATTGCTACATCTAATTCCCCTCTTGCTCTCACACACACTGAGTCACAAGTCACTCCAAGAAGATCAAAGACAGCACAATACGCAGAGCCAAGAATCAGACCAAACAGAAGTGAGATCTCTAAAAGCTTTAGCCATGTGAGTAGTTCACAAAAGTTCTCCTCAGCTCCAACCTCATATCATTATTGTTTGCTTGTCAAAATCAGCATCATTTGTTTTGCTTTCACTTACGCTTTTGCCATGAGTGCATTTTTGCTTTTAAAAATGATCAGCACAACATGAGGAATCTCAGGTCCTTGATGAAGACCAGATAACCATTTAAAATACATGGGAAGAGGGGACAGCTGCCTCCATGTCCTAAGTTCAGTTGTCCTGTTCAGTTCTGACACCTTCCTAAGCATGAAAACACCAAACACAGCTGAAAGGCCTTACTGAGCTGAAACCAACAAAAACACTCTCCAATTCCTATCCATGCAGATTTGTCTCACCAGCCTCCACTGGTTTCTTTTTGGGTTTAATCTCAAATTATTGTTCTCAGTCTGGACCTACCTGGCTGCATCCAGTCCCATTCGCACCCTTGTTGTCACAGGGCAGTAGCTGGATCTCATCAAGCTTTGGTGGAGGCCACCTGTGGGAGCAAGGGTAAGCCCTGGGGTGGGGGCAGTCAGAAGACACCTGGACCCATCCTCAAGGCATACTCTGCCTGAGCATCGCAGCTGTGCGTTCAGCCTCTGCCAAACCTCATTGCACTGTCCCCAGCATGACTGCAAGTGAAGTAAAATCACTCACAGCACTTAATGTGCAGTAAAATCCTGCAGGAATTTAATGCCCTTTATTAATTACCCTTCAAAAGTATTTCAAGGTTAAGTTTACTAAGTTTACTTTTCTCAGTCAAACCTAATAGGGCCTTTCCTAAAATCAGGCAGATTTTTTTCCTAAAATTATATATGTATGTACATATATGTATATCCATATATATAAAAAATATATTTCTTATTTGCCAGATTGACAGCTGTATATAGTTGCATTTACTTCATGTGTTACTTCTGGATCATCACATCTTCACCTGCTTTACACTTATTATGTTTCAGGTAAATTTACAAACCCACAAACCTCAGTTGGGATTTTGCATGTCCTGATGCTTGCTTTCACACCTCTCTGGTCTCATTGGCAGTGGTTGCATATCAAGGTGCACAGGACTTTTCCTCTTGGGAACACAGGTGAGTGTTGGTTTTTTTTTTCAAGGTCCATATTTGTGTCATCTGAAATTCCTAAGAAGTTTCATACTTTAAATACCGTTTTGAATGTGCAGTTTATTTCTGCTGAATCTGAGTTTGCTGCAGCTGAGGGGCCTTGGATCTCCTGTTAAATCATGGCTCACCTGCAATTCTGTTTTTCCAATGGTACTATGAAGAAAAGAACCAAGTATGGCAAAGTACCCACCCCAGCAGGCAGGAACATGAGACTTCCTATGGGATTTCAGTCATGAATCTCAGAGCCAGCCCATCATCACGTAAATCCGCACTCCTTTGTCACTCTTGTTTTGTAGGAACCTAGTACCATTGGTGTCTCCTCATATCAAACAAAACAGCTCATCAGTGGGAAACCCACTGGTCCTGCTTTGCAAGTGAAAGGCTCATCATGAAGTCTTTCAATATCAGCAGGCTATTTAAAAATGGAATTTGTGGCACTCTGCAAGAGACTTCTGTAATTTCAATTAGGCTTTCTTTGGAATAGGCTATCTGAGAAAAGAACAGTTTTGGAAAATAAAAGCTTTATCTACTTATTAGCAAGTCAATAAAAGCCATGAAGACTCCAAACTTCTGCTTTGGCTTTGTGTGCGTTAACAGGCCAAACAACCTAGCTTCATTTGAAACTGGTTTCAAATTACTTGCAGATGGCTGGATGTAGATGAAAGACTGCATAAAGGTGTTCCTTATTCTATTCTCTACTCCCTAGACTATTGGGCTATGTGCTGACACTTGGATGCTTGTTTTACAATATCATTTGACATGTGGGATTTATGTGTCAAAATTTCATTTAAAGCCAAGAAAATGTCAACTAGCAAGTACAGAGAAGCAGCAAAAGACTGTGCTTTTCAAGACAGAAGTCAGTGAGTTGGACACTGCCAAGTCTGAACCCTGTACCAAGCACACACACAAAAATTTGACCCAACTGCCAGCAAACTAAGATTCCTTTGGTGTGTTCTGCTGAGATTCCTTTACTGCCTTTATCATTAAGAAAATAATGTAATAAAATGAGACCTTTTCCCTGAATGCATTAATAAAGATAACTTGTTGGTCAAGCTCCAAAACCACTGGAGCCACATTTAATTTACTGCTTTTATGGATTTAGGATTTGGTTTGCTGCTATGTTCAGTCCACTGCAACAATATAATGGGAAATTGTAATGGCATGTTTAAAAGAAAGGGTTCATAATCTATCACTGAAGCTTTAAAATGTCTTGTGCAAACATCCACAATTAAATGCTACCAAAAATGGTCATTTCACATGGTTTCACCGCAGCTCACCAAAGGAGGAGGGGAGGAAAGACCCAAATAATCATCAATATAGCTTTTTGTGCTAGTCACCTTCTAACAGCCTGGGGAAGAGAACTGCTAAAAGAACTGTAAAGGCTTGTATCCCCACTACTGCTCCTCATAGTAAGAGCATCTTTGCATTACTTCATAAAATTTCAGATGACATACTGCCTTATTTCCAATCAATAAAAATAACAATATGCTATGAAAATGTTCTTCTCATGTCTTATAAATAGTTGTTCAGAAGGGCATTGGCCTTTAGTCAGTGCCTAGTTCAGGTGGTGGAGACTTTTCCATCAAGCAACACATAAAACATGAGAAAACAAGAGTACCTGTGGAGTGCAGGGCCATAGGCCTGATGTATGTGACAGGGATAAAGATGGCACCAAAACCCTGTACTCCATCAACCTCCACACAAGAATAGCCCAGTTTCTTAAGGGCCAGATTATGCACTTCTCACTCTGAGCAGGAACTACTCCAACAGCTGCCTTGCCTTCATTTGGGCTTGCTGCTGCCTTGTGATGTGAGAATAATGAGGAAAGCTGCTGAGTTTTGGCTTATTTGAAACAAAAAAGACTCTGGTGAAGACAGAGCCACCTCTTCCTCCTTCTCTGGCTTGAGGAGAAGACGGCGACAGGACAAACTTGCTCTCCACACCACTGAGCAGGCTGCTGCTGGTGTGACTGTGATGTAATCCAGCCCCGGGTGAAGAAAAATAAAAGCTCATGATGGAAAATGAACACCAAACCCACTCAGTTCCTTTGGATTTATTTTAAGATTGTGGGTTTCAGTAAAGAATGTCTGACAAATTCTTTCAAATTGTCCTAGGAAATGTGCCCGTCTCTTCACTTGGGGGCAAGGGAGGAAGGAATTTGCCATCTTCATTTTACCACCGTGATTGGTTAAATGCCTCATAGGTAGAGCCGGATAAAGGCATTCTGAAATTCAGGTGGCAAAAAAAGTGCTTTGTTTAGAAAATGTGACTGGTACGGAGCCTTTCTCTAGCTGCATATTTAAACAAATACATTGTTTTTTATTTGCGTTCGGCAGTTTCCATTTTAGCAGCTTTTGCCAGAAGACTGAAGAGGTCTGTGATGTATAATTTACTGCTCAGTGATTTTAAAGATGAATGTTTGGACTCTCATTGATATTTGATTTTTATTGCTCATTTTGTTACCAGGGGAGGTTTCCACATGTAGATTTATATAAACTCAGTCTGGTTTCTTGTTCTGTCCTCAGGATATAGCATGTCTTGCTTCTCTAGGAGCTTGGAAACAATGCTCTGTTTATTGGTCTTTTTTTTTTTTTTTTTTTTTCTTCTCCTTCTATACAGCTCATGACTTATACTTTCAGTGAATTCCTTGCTGAAGGTAAATTCCTTATTGTCAGAATTTGTCAGTGATGTTGGGGCTCCCCATCCTTGGAAGAGCAGTACAAGGGTCCCCATAGCAGCTGGGCATGAGGGGGATACTACTTGTTTCCATACTTCTGGATGCCCAAAAACCTTAATGAAGCCTGCAGGCTTGTGTCTCTGTCATGGGAAGAAGAGAAAAATTGGCTGTGAGTGCAAACCTGGGGCTCAGCTGAGATACAGTGAAGGCCCATTCTGGCCAGCAAGGCCCAGGTGAGACCCTGAAAAGCCCAGTCCCTCCAGGGCCCCTCCTGCCAGCTCAGCTTTATCATCATATGGATGTCATGAAGCCCACCCCAACCAAAGTGGCTTTTGGGCAGCTCTGACCTACCCTGGAGCATCAGGACCTGGAAGCCCTGTCAGTAAGGGCTGAGCCTGCAAACACCTGCCTGCAGACACCTGCCTCAAGGCCTGGCAGCCCATTGTGCTTAAGCCAAGTCAAAGCCCACTGATGAGACCCCCTTAGAGGGACGCTCCTGGCAATGCCCTATGGCAAGCCTAATATGTGTTGTCAGAAAATGGCTTTTTACAAAATACAGCAGCGGCACTGCTAAAACATCCCTTTGGACAGCAGCTGAGGAGTTGTAACACTCTCTTAAGGAGCAAGCAAAGCCACTTCATTTCCTCCTCCCTTTGGAGGCGTTACAGCTCACCAGGTTCCCTGATTGTGTTTCACCTGGGCACCTAATCAAACAAACTCTGAATGAAATAAGAGCTGACTGAGCAATATGTCAAACTCTGCAACTCTATGTAAAATAGAAGTTGTTTTAAAATTATTTGCCAAATTAGCTCAAGTGAGCCAGAAACACTCGCTCCTAGCCAAAGCCCTCAATGCAAGTTTGAAAGTTGAAATAAAACTTTTAGGGCTCTTGAAAGAACAGGAGATGAGGGAAATGGCATTCATGTTTATTACAGAAATGTAATTCATAATCCCAGCAGTGGGAATGCTAATGCCTTTTGATTGATTACAGTGATTTCTCTCTGAAGAAAAAAAAAAAAGATCTCCAGACCTGAGGACACTGCAAAGAGCAAATGAAATATTCTGTAATCATGGCTATGACTTGGGAAAGCAATCAGGTAGATGCTGTACCTGAAGTACCTTCGTAAGTACTTTTCTGTGTAGGGTTGCACTTAAGTCAATGTGTTTTTTGTTTTGTTTTCTGAAATAACCTTTGCTTCACCTTGTTCTCAGTAAATGCATTCTATTTCTGCTTCATTTCTTTTAAGATAAATAGTTTTCAAGAAATGGCTAAGAACTTTTTCAAGGGGTTATCACTAATGTTTTCTTTCCTGCCACTTACAAAGCATACAAGAACACTCTCTAAAAATTAACACTTACTTAAGCATCATCCCCAATGAAGAACACGTCCACCAACACAACACCTCAGAACACCTCTATTGACAATGGATATTTTCAGCCAATACTTACCTCTAGTTAATTTTTACCCTCTTCCTGCACATCGGTTTGTGGTGTGGAAAGATCCAGTGGGAGGCAGAGAAGTACCTGTCTTGTCCTGTGGACATCCCACCACAGCGTAAGGACCACCTCCTGTTTGGTGCTCTGTATTAAAAAGTGAGGTTTATTTACAGTCACACACACATGCACAAATAGCCCTAAGGGCCAAAAAGAAATCCAGAAGAGTCTGAGTTGCATCCTTGCTGATCCCTCTCATGAGGAGTTGGTGCAGCACATATGGTCCATTAGGCCATCGTCCAGCAAAGCACTTAAGCAGTCCTATAACTTTAAGCATATGATTAGTCCCATGGATGTCTATGACCAATAATGTGCTTACTCACTGCCTCTGTAGTAGATCCAGGAGAGGAGAGGTCAGATTTTATCAGATCCATGGATATTTGGAATAGTAGGTAAAACAGTATATTATGTCCACATGGTATGCAGTTTTCTACCATTGATAACCTTTTTAGTTCTTAGAAACAGCTAACTTAGCCACAAGCATATTCCTTTCTGAGCCCTAGTCTGGAGGTTTTAAACCTACACTTTCCTTTAGTCAGTCTTGTACAAGAAATGCAGTGATCATTATTTTAATGCCAAAATATTTAAGTGGACTTTCCTGAAAATTTTGTCTATGAGCTGAGAAATATGTGTCATTGCTGCTTTGGGGGGAAGGACTTCTAAACACCTGCAAATAATCTCTGAAAATAAAGTGCCATGCAGAAGCATATACATTGTTTTTCAGGGTATTTCACTGGGCATTGGCAGTAAAGCAAACTGTGAACGTTCAGATAACCAAAATGTTTTCATTAATGTATCATTACTCCTACAAATTTCTCCTGTGAACAAGCACGTTTTCAGAATTAGGACTGGTAATGCATCTTTACTGGATGCCCCACTGTTGTTCCAGCTACACACATACCCTGGGGATCACAACAGGGGGTGATCACCCGCATCTGACAGTCATCTGCCACCCCCTCCCCAAAATGCAGAAAAGGGAGAAAAAGAGAGAAAGGAATATAATTGCTAAAACATGGGCTGTACTGAGAAATTGCTTTTTTTTTTTTTTTTTTTTTTTTTTTCCCCCAAGTAATATACATTGGAATCTCAAGTAAATGGAGTGTATAATTCTTTGTGAAATGGACACAGAGTTAACACAGAAACAAATACCCAGAAACACAAAACGGCACATGCACACATACGCATATGTGCCTGTGTCTGGGTTTGTTATACTCAGACACACAGAGAAATTGCGATTCCTTTTATCCAGTTAATTGTACGGCTTCCCCTAGCATCTTACTTTCTGTACTTTCAAAGCCTCATTTTTTAATTAAAAACAATTTATTTATATATATTTTTTTTGAATGACAAAGCCACAGCAGACTTGCGGTAGGCGGCTGGAGTGCAATTACCCAATTCCACAGCACCAGTCCCTTTTCTTTTTGGATGGCAGTCACAGACTCCAGATGCCAATGTACTGAGGCTAATTTTTTCCATCAGCAACATCCAGCTATTTGGCAGGCTGCATTAGCATTTTTGCTGGCTGCCTCAGAACAGTTCAATGGCAGTGCTCTCTGTATATTGCCTAGGAAGCTGATTTACCTGGGTGGTATTTTAATCAATGTTTTGCCTTACCCATGCATTTTATGCAGTGGTTTCCTACTAATAAATATGCCTGCGAATCATCTTCTCATTAGCTCTCCACAAAGGTATGTTTTTATTTTTTGTAGTTAGGAGTCGGACTCCTGTGCTTAAATGTTCTTTTGAGATTCACAGGCTCCTGTGGTCAAAAACCCAGGGTAGGAGGATTCCTGCATCCCTGGGCTGAAGGGCAACAGAAGCCATCCAATTAGTTCTCCTCAATTCACCAGCCAAACTGGAAGAGATGGAAGGGAAATGGTCTCAGACTGATCCCAATTTCAAATTGCATTTGCTTGTTTCATCAGCAGAATACTTCCCTTCTCAGCATTACTTCAAGTTGACTAAAATGTTCTGTGTGGTTCAAGGCTTTTAGAACAAACTAATTTCAAGGTGAAAAGCTATTTAAAAATCTATTTTATTTCTAATTTGTATAGAAAATGTTAAAATATGCATTCTTTTTACTTTTTCCTTTTTTCCTGACCAGAAGCTTTCATTGATTTTTATATGAATTTACAAGTAAATTTACTTACCTTGAAGCTTCATTTTTTAAAACATGTCATTAAATTCATATTATAGCAATAGCTGTTATAAAAATATTATTACGAGCTTCATATAAACATACACACATGTATATGTGTATATGTACATGTGTGTGCGTGTGTTTTTATATATACAAATATATACGCTATTAGTTTATATATATATATATATGCTATTAGATGTCCAACAACATTAGTTTACTTGAAAATATATTGTATGGTTAACGTTTGCTTGACTGAATGGAAATTTGGTTTGCAGGAGCAGAGGGCATGGATCAGTCAGGATATGGGCAAGGCTGCAAAGAGAACGGAGGCTCTTGGTGTCCATGTGGCACCAGGTAAAAGGGATGAACCTGTACCTAGAGGTGCATAAGTTAGATATAGAGAAAAATGTTGTCATAAGGTAGCTAGCTAAAAACAGCCTGAGGAGGATGGAGATGCCTAAAACCAGTCCTGAGAAGTGCCGGTTGGAAAAGGTTTTGGTGCAGCTGATGTTGCAGGACAGGGACAAGTGTCTGGGTGGCACCTAAGCCCCATCTCCACCCTGAGAGCCCAGCCTTGCTCTTCAGGGTATCCTCAACTCTTAATTTCACCAGAGCTTGCCTCCTTTGCAAAGAGCACTCCACATGAGAGATGGCAGGCCACTGCTTACATTTCATACAATCAAAACATCTAACGTTTTCCAGGGAACGATGAACAGCAGCTTCTCCTCACAGGAAGCCAACGCTGTGTTGCTGCTCAGCTGAAAGGCTGGACTCCTCTCCCACAAGCTGGGTCACAGTGACTAAGCCTTTTGCTGGTTTGCCTATTAAACCTGCACATTTTAATTAGGGGGTTGGGAGAAAGCCTGTTTTCCTTGGAAAGGGAAGGTTGTCATTTTCATTTTTTACCTTTACCATTCCCTCCTTTGGGGAAAGTCCCCACGTGGAGCTGAAGGTAATTTGCTTCCATGTCAGGAAAAGCTTTGCTGTGGCAGCACAGCCCATACGATGGGCTGTGCTGCCCTTCCTGCTGCTCCGAGCAGGCAGGATGTCTACTGCCCACCCTGCAGAAGCAGGTATCTCTGTGCATCCACATGAGGAAATGTCCAGGAAAAGTGACAGTCACCTGGTGCTGATGTGCCCCCAGACCTCTCCACATCCCTCCATAGTAGTGGCACTGCTTGGTGCTCTGCTGTGAGCTTTCTCCACTTGACAAAAAGGTTCTTTACGTTGAGCCTTTTCCTCCTGTGCATTTTTTTCTGCAATTCCAGTTGGTTTTGGTGCTGTCAGAGCCTTCAGAAGAGCCATGCCCACCTCCCCTGGAGCTGGTGACAAGCCACACCAATGGCCACAGGAATATTTTGTTTCATCCCTTTGCCTGGAGCCTTTCTCCAAAGGGAGTCTTTCCCCAAACCACAGCCAACCCTGACCTGAGGCAGGGGAATGGAGGCAAAGCATTAAAACACATTTTGCTTAAAAACAAAAACAAAAACAACAAAAAAACAGTAGCTTAGCAATTTCTCCCCCTTCCTCCTCTCTCTTCTCCTTATGGAGTGAAAAAGGCATCATTTTCTTCCTTAATAGAAGAATTTAAGAAAACTCATCCCTGTGACAAATGTGCTATTACAAAATTTGTTATCACTTATGAGCAGTTATGTATCATGTACAGCCTGACCTCACGGGCTACTTAGCAATCTCAATTTCCATTTAACTCAGCTGGGGGAGGCTCAGTACTCTGGAACTATGAAAAATCAAATCAATAGCCTCATTCTCCAGTGCATTTATCTCAGTCATACTGTCTTACAAAAGAAATTGACAGAAGGAGACCCAAGGGTTAAACTGCAGAGGATGCGAAGCCAAGATTAACCTATTGAGGCCTGAAGAAGTCATGGTTTGGTGTCAGCCAACACCTCGCACTGGCATGCTTGGGTCATTCAGAAATGAAGGCAAGTTGTATGTGCACGCTCTGTTGATACTGCCATTTGTCCCATGAAGTGTTTCTCCTTGGCTGGTGACAAGTCAGGTTCTGGGACATACATCCCAGTGCTGTTTTATCACCAAGTGCTGCCACATGGTGATAGCACTCCCTGCTCTCTCCATTTTGCTGTCAGCCCTTTCTCCCTCAGCAGCTTGTCACATGCAATTCAGAGATCTCACAGCTTTTGTCTATCTGGCGGCTGACGTCTGCCTTGTGTGATTTTGCATGCTTACAGATGCACGTCACAGGAAGACTCAACACCAGCAAGCTGTGACATTTGCAGTTTTCCTTCCCAAAATCCTGCCACTCACTGCCATGGCCACGTTTTGCTGGCAGGCCACCAGGAGCAGCGAGTTCCTGTGTTTGCAGCAAGCGGCAGCACCCAAGTTGCAATGCTCTCATCTGATTTTCAGGTTTTAGGCTGCAGTTGTTTGTGTCCTCACCCAATAACAATTTGACAACTATCTTCATACTGGTTGGGCTCCAGCACAGCTTCACTTCACCTTCCCAACAGTGGCAGTAGTGGAAAGGAAATGCGAAGAGATCAGGGCAGCAGTGTGACTGGCGGAGAGCTTTGCTCAAGGATGGCAGCTCCTCATCCTTTACTTTTCCTGCATGATCTGTCACATAGGCTACAGCCTCCCAGCCTTCTGAAAGATCAGGCCCTGAGAAAAAGAGATCATATGAGGTTCTTTAAGTGTGGGAAGTGAAGAAAAGAAAAACGGCCTGTGAGCCCTCTGACAGCACGCAGCCATCATCATCTCTGCTTCAGGAGGTGCTTCCAGCCATGCAAACCACCAGTGACACCAGCCAAGCACAGCTGTGGGAGCAGGTCTCACCTTGCCCTCTCCCACCCCAAGCTCAGGAGCATCTCCTGGCTGACTCACAGGCTACTGAAAATACAGCCTTGAAGAAATAACCCTGGATTTCTTGATGCTTAGGAAGTAGTCATCAATCAGACAGGACTGGCGGTAGCAAAGAAAAGACTTTTTTTTTGCCCTTTGATAAATCCGCTGATTTCTAAAGAATTATTTTTATGAACAAAAGTGAGTAAAATTAAAAAATAATGGAACCGAGTGTAGCACTGCTTAGGTGCACCATATAAGAAGCCTGTGCAGTGCCAGGTCTTCAGAAATCTTCTCTGCCAAAAAACAGTCCTTCCTGAAGATATTTTGTGTAGGTATCCAAGAAATTTGACCCATAAAATGGCTGTTTATGTTTTAAAATGTTTCTATAACCTGGGATTCACTTAACTATAATAGACATAGAAGTAATTCATCCTATTCTGCTGGATATTTGTACATACTGACATTGATGAGATCGTTACTTTCTTACCTCTTATTAAGCTAATGTTCATATTTGATTGCTTGCATAAAACAGACTTAATTTTTATTTTAGCTTTAAAATAGTTTTTTTTTTTTTTTTTTTTTTTTTTTTTTTTTTTCCTATTAAAACATTCTGCTTATCTCCTGTAGTTTCTGTCTAATAGACGATCTGAAACATGGAACTTTTTCAATATCAAGAAAAATATCTAGGCTGTTTCTCAGTACTCAATAAGAAAAGAGGGCCCTGCCAGAAATGAATAGTGACCATGTGTTAGATGATGGAGTTTCAATGCACTCGTTTAATTTGCAATCATACACAAACTTAACAGTAAACAACTTCAGCAAATAATGAGCAATTGATGTAGAGAATTTTTACTGGGGACAACGAGCATGAAAGTCAAGATGAATACATTGCTTCAATTTCACAGACAATGTGAATTAGAAACAGGCTGCATACATTCTGGTTTAACTTAGAGAATAAAATGTTTTCATTGTCTAAAAACTAGATTTATTTTCAATAACACTCATACCCTATTTTCTTCCTGCAAGTGATTTTCCTGAAGTTTTATGAGTAGGGAGTAGCTGTCTTAAATATGGCCAATTAATTTAGTTACTTACTTGGCTGTGAGACAGCAAACAATAACTTTCTTGCTATTAATTGATAACTATAGAAAAGATGCAATGGATCACCTCAGGCAGCTCAGATCAATCTTCTTGTGTTTAACATTTGTTTTGAAAACATAACATTGCAACTGATGGATGTGAAGAAAATTGGCTACAGTCTGTTTTCTGCAGCATTGGTCAAAAGTGTCCATCTTTTAATGCCCAGGAGACTCATTTCAATGTTTGTTGGCTTTCTCAGTTTAATTTCTCCTAT
This sequence comes from Oxyura jamaicensis, assembly GCF_011077185.1. NCBI lineage: Eukaryota > Metazoa > Chordata > Aves > Anseriformes > Anatidae > Oxyura > Oxyura jamaicensis. The sequence continues at coordinate 51,232,888 of NC_048896.1, read as the reverse complement.
GTACATGTCCCAGACCATATCTAAGGGTGCCTAAAGGACACTGCATTGACAGTGACAGTTCAGGGTATTTTCAAAGGCAAGAAAAATGGGTAGAGGCCCCACTTTATTCCTTCTTTCACAACTGACCTGATAAGCGACTTCTTGTCTCCCTGCCTTTGTGTCTCCACAGAGTTTCTCAGCACCACACTTCTTGCTGGATGACTGCAAAGTACCATCCCAAAGAGCCTCTGTAGGTCCCTCTGTGCCCCTCTGTGCAGGAGAGCTCAAAAAGAACGATGGAAAAATCAGCTGAGACAAGCTAAATGAGCCCAAACCCACAAAGTAGCAACCACATTCTTACAGTAAGAAAGAAATGTCTACAGAATAAGAACTGCCATGGATATAAAATGTGCAGGGGAAGAAATACAACTCAGCAAAGTAAAGGGAGTAAAGGACACTGGGAAGAGCAAGGGAGAGGTGGGGATGGAGCTGCCCCAAAAGATAAACAAGCAAGGGGACGGGAAGCAAATGCTGGAAAAACAGAAGAGAGACAAAAAACAGATGGTGGTAAGTAAATAAAGACAGAAAGCTAGCAAGGATTATAAAGCATTTTTATTTAAACATCAGTAAAGGAAAGAACCCATAAGACTGGTAAAATATTATTTATTAACTCACGCTTCTTGCATTTTACAGTGCTCCTTTCCTTTGCAGGTGTATGAACCCAATTCCCTTGGACAAAACTCACTCTTCAGGTGCAAAAATATTCAGGTGGAAAATAGCCTTGGTCTGAATAAAAACAGAGGAAACAGTCCTTCCTTGATAAACCAAATACCTCTACAACAGAAATGATGTTCTAGTAACTTCCTTGTTATTTCTACTGAAGCAACAAAAGCAAGACACACAGAAGGATGATAACATGCTGATGCCTTCACACAGGGACATTGAGACTGAACTCTAGCTCTCAGTTTTCAGTTTAAAAAATACACATGGGAAGCAAGGTTTTGATGTTGCTGTCCTGAAACATCTTTAAAGATTAGGTAATGGCTGTGCAGTTTTCTTCAGGAGCCATTATCTTATTTCCTAACATTTTCCCCCTATGCATTGGGTTGAGCACAACAGAGATGAGTAGTTACCTATCCAAAATAGCACTTGCTGAGAAACTGACTAAAATCATGCCTCCTGACTGAAATGTGATGTGTAAAGCATTATGTGAGTAGATAAAACAAAAAAAGGTTAAATATGAAGAGCATAATATTTAATGATTAAAAAAAAAAAAAAAAAGTTGTTGAGTCATGCCTGACTAAATGCTGCACCCTGTGTCTGTTTAGTTCTAGTCTCCTCCAACAGTGGAACCATATTTGGTGACTATTGAAGAAGACCAACAATATCAATATAAAATGAGAATATATTTTTCCACAATAAAGGTAAACTCACTGAGAGGAACTTCATTCATTTTTGTCCCCTGCCCAGGAAGTTTTCTTGGCCACTGACATTAACTCTCTCTTGTATGGGTACAAATTCTTAGCATGTATGATAAGGTTGATTGGTTTTGTCTGTTCTTTTAAGGAAAGAGAGAAATGTCTATTTAATTTTACACTTCTCAATTGACCTGAACTTATGTTTCAGAATATATTTTTCTCCATGCCCAAGGAACTCCTTATCAGGCATCTAAGGAAGTCCTGCATGGGGCAGTGAGAGGTGACAAGAGCTGCGGTCCTGGTTAGCCCTGCTAGCAGCCTCAGCATCTCAACCCATGACTGGCCACCACAGTCTTTATTTTCTCAGAGACTGGACATCTTTGCAAGGTTTCTTACATCAAACTGATGTGTACAATTCCTAGTTCCTTTCCTCAAATGCTAAAATGTAAATAAATAAATAAATAAAATCATTTTACAAACACCAAATCTCTTTCTGGCTTGCATTCAGTTTGCAGATGATGTACACATCTGTGTGTTTGCCATCTGGAGGTGAGGAGAATGCACTGAAAAGGCATCTTTTGGCAATGTCAGGATGTTATTTGTGCCAGTTAACGTAGGCTTCCCACAAATAAAGACACTAAACCTTTAGCACTATAGCCACAGCTGCCTTCTTTCTTTAAAGTTTTTGACTGTAGAACACTTTAAAGTGTTTGTTAGTGTCTACAGTGCATAAACTGCTGATCTAATGTTTTAGCTTTTAAATCAAGTTGACACTTGTATCAGTCTTAGTAATTCATTTGTGGTTACACAGAAATATTCCCAAACATACACATCACCCAAAACAATTCATTTTGAATGCCATGGAGAGAAAGGAAGGCCTTTTCTCACCCAGGGCGTAATTAAATGGTGAAATGCATGCCTGTTACCTTATGGAAACCAGAAGTATTAGAGGGTTCAAAAAGTGATTAGGACAGTTAACAGAAAACAGGATGGCACAGTGGTTCGTGAGCACAAGTTGCCCATATATCTTGCATCCTACCACATGTCACAGCAGATGCCAGACCCACAACGGATCATACCGTGCTGGTTTTGGTTCTCTTCTCCCAGGCATCTGCTGCTGGCCACAGCTGGGGCAGGTCGTGGGATGGTTCCTATGATCTTCTTCACCATCCCTGGGAGCTGTGGGTATGCTGAACCTTCCTGCAGCTGTCTCCGGAATGAGCTGTTACACTCTGGGAAGAGACCACCGAGGCATTTGAGCTGTGCCCTTGGGAGCAGATGCCCTTTGCTCTTTCGTCTGGTGGTATACGTTCCTGCTCCAGTATTGTCACAGATCAAGTCTGGGCTAGATGTGCACATGGGTGCAAAGAACAGGACAGCCTCCAGAAAGCCAGATACTACCACAATCCCTCCACTCTGGGACTATTGATGAATGTTTATGCTCATAGCACTGACTGTTCATTAGCAGAAGCTGTCATTTTTTCATCTGAGATCACTTAGCTGAAGTGTTTTGCCAGTAAATTTCTGGCACCCCTCCTTGTGAGGAATGCCAGACACAGCAAACAGCTCACTGCTTGCTGCATCTACATTTTTAAATAATTGACAGTTCCATTTTGTTAATTTTTACAGAGACATTGATGTATCTGGCAGTTCCTTGAGAGATGCCTCTGTGCTCAAACTGCAGCCACATCTGAAGAAACAGCAGACTGGAGATGCAGTATTTTTATTTTTTTTTTCCTCATCAGGCTAAATACCATCAGTCTCAAATGCCAAATATTGGACTCTACCATCTCTTTTATCTCTATACATAATAAAAATGAAATATATTCCCAAAGATGATGTTTTCATTGTGAAATAACCTGTTGCTTTTTAAAATACCATTTTAATTTCCTCTCTCTTTTCCCAAACTCTTCATAGACCACCAAGCTAACTTTGGGATTTCTAATGCTGTCCATCACCAAAAAAAGTATCTAAGCACCCTTCATTTAAGTTACTAAATCCATTGGGACCTTTCTACAAGCTCTGTCTTGTTTCTTTTTGAGGAAAACCTGACTGAGAAGAGCTGGAGCAAGAGAACAACTGGAAAGGGAGTAGCAGCAATTAATGGGAAGTTCAGAGACAAGTTTTTTGAACAGCAGTTCTGAAGGCGAGAACAATGGAGGTTTTGCTTTTTCCCAAAGAGAGCCACTATTCCTGCTTGCCTTTTTTTCTTCTGGGTTTTTGTGTCCTAGCCAGGCCCTTTCAACTGAGCTGTTACACAGTGCAGTTGTGCCTGAAAATCAGCACTGTCACAGCTGCTGTGGTGGCTCAGAGACTGAAATTCAACCTCCTAATGTAGCTGGGACTTGATTCTTCAATGTCAGGGAAGACCTGGCATCCAAAGCTAGGAGCCAGCTGAAGGACTTGAACACAGGCCCAACATGCTCACCACATGGAGAAGGCACTTTTGGAAACTAGACCACTTGGATTAAACTGCCTAACTTCATTATTTTGGGGAAAAGGAGGGGAAACTTTAGCCTTATACTCTTTAGTTTATTATCATATCTAAGGCCTTTCTCAGATTTTTGATCAGATGGAATGGATATACTCAAGAGGGAATATCATTCTTTGGTGGGGTCTTTCCATAATTTTACGTAACAGATTAATGATTTTACTTGGCTTGTTTATAATGTTCTGTTGACTAGAGAATGGTGACATTTTTTTGGAAGAAATGCTTTTCCTCTAAAAAATGCTTATTTAAGTCCACCAAAATTCTCTGTATTTTGGCTGGTATTTTTTGGCCAAAAACCTTCAAGCATTTCAGAAGAGTTTAAATGTTTTGATTTTTCATTAAAATGAACTGCTTTGATTCCTGCTATACTCAGGACTTTTTAAAAATAATAACAATAATAAAAAAGCTCTTACTCAGCTCTCAAATTCGTTTTTGGTGGTGTTGATAATTTTACAAATAGTCAATTCACTGAATCTTCTCCACCCCTTCCTCTAATTTTGGGGGGTTGTCTATCAAAATCAAAAGCTTATTGTCTCAGCATCTCTGCCATTCAGGGAGTCAGGAAGAATTATTTGTCCTGTTTACTGCAATTTAGAAATGCCTTTTTAGTGGGACTTGCAGCTACAAGGCACCAACACATCCTAATCCAGTTGATTCACAAGAAGAGAGTCCAAAGACAAAGTGGTAATGCTCAAAACAGGGAGCTCATGGACACTGTGCTCCAAAGATGGGTGCACAAGTTCCTAGGTTTTCCTTGAGTTGGGACTATTTTTACCTGCATGAGAGTGTTTGCATGTCTAGAGCTTCTTTTAACTCATTAGATATCTCACACACAAAGTTCTTCACAATGCCAGCTTGGCTATACTTCTCATGCCAGCAGAGGCAGCTTCTCACTTGTGAAATGGGGTCATGCTATTGCTTACTACTAGTGATTCCATATTTTAAATTCCGCAGTTCCCTTGGAGGTAAAGGCCCTGATCAGCAGCAGACTACTGTCGGGCTCACTCTCATAAAACTTTCCTTATCTGACCTTATCTTATCTCAGTGGCACAACTTCAGCAAAAGGAAATGAGTGTAACATTGCAATGCTTAAATGAACATCATTTAACAATGCTATTATCACTTTCATGGCTCACCTCTAAGCCCAACCCATATTCAACATGCTCTTGAACAATGAGTTCCAGGAAACGAGTGCCAGGAAAGGACAGAATTTATGCCAAATACAGACACAAAAATGTCCCCACACCATATCCTACCTCCTTGATTACAGATGCAAGGCTGAAAGCTCAGGTCATGTTTTTAGCCAGAGCATTGTACAGGGAGCTTGAGTTCATCCATTACCTACCAGGATCAGTTCTTTCTCTGCATCACTCACTGCTGTGACAAATGTGGCCATCATTGTGCCAAAACAGAATGCCACACTGGAGCAGAAAGTTTCTCACTGAATCCCTTTCTCCATAACATGTCCCTTGACTACTTGTCTTTCCTTGGTCTTCGAGTTAACTGCAACTTAAGGATTCAAAATATTAATAAAAGATAGGAAACTACATTCATGCAAGATCTGATCCTGATCATTTCATTGACTAGGCCATGAAGATTTTGCATTCTTATGTCAAAACTAAAATATGGGGTGGTGGCAGGGGAATATAATACCTTTCAGGGTCCAAGAAACTCACATAAGTAGAGCAAACATTAGCAGGTAAATTCACAGCCTCAAAGCTCTATCAGATTAAATTGGTAAATTCTCTTTTCCCTCACCTCGACAAAATTCTGCCTCAGCCTTTGTGAACTGGCATTATGCAGCTTACTACTACTTAATTCCCTCTTGATTCACACCTCAGCCTTCCCAGTATTTTATTGAGTCAGGCCAACAACACCACAGTGATGATGCCAGCTGTCTCCATTTCAACATTGACTTAATATTTACATTTATATGAGTCACCTAGGACACTTATTTGTCATTGAGGACATAAAAACCACACACATTTAAAGGGCAGCCCTTTCCCAGCACTTTCAAAACTCTGAAATCTAATTACTGAGACCTGTGGCTTAACCTACTTAACTTGTTAGCAGCCAGCATTTTGCCATCAGCTAGGATAAAAGCATCACCTACTTGCCTCTTCTATCTGTCAGCTCCAGTATTTTCCTGACATTAACTTCAGCGCTAAGTCTTTCTGCTTGGCTTCATCTGCTGTGGCTGACCCGGCGGGATTAACAGCTCAGAGTAATTCAACTCTGCAGCCAGATGAAAATCCAAAAAAACAGCCCCCAGCTCCTCGTCTTCACGCAGCTACGGGAAGGCAAGACCCTTCTCCAACCGTCCTCTGCAGGAACAATAAGCTGAGCACATGTCTACCTCCAGAGCACGGTGCTAAAAGCACCTGGGATATTTGCAATGGGCAGGAGGGAGGGCTAAGCCTGTGCTTCCTCCATGAAACTCAGGAAAATGAAGTCAAAACTCAATCTTCACAAGAATTTTCTCTTTGCCCTGCTTTTGTTTTGTTCACCCAAGTTTGAAGGTAGTGGATAAAAGGTTCATCTAATCCAGCAACACTAGTTTTTCCAGAACTTGCTTCCAAGCTCCAACCATTTGCGGCCAAAGGATTTCCTTAGCCAGGAGCAGTGTCTTCCTATTAAGAGTCCTGGGTGGACTTGCACAAATATGCACAGGAAATTTTTAAACTTTTAAAACACAAAACACAGGCATACATAGGTATGCTTTCCTTTTTTTATTTCTTTATTTTTTTTTTTACTTTTCCTCCTGTAGATGCACATTAGGTTAGAGGAAATTACCTATCATTCTATCATTGATAAGCAAAATGATCATTACAGCAGCTGCTCGATAGGACCCAAATGGTTACATACACAAAATGAATCCAATTAAAAGCCTATTTTTCTCACAGCCACAGCTTTTGGAAACATTCATTGTTCAGGCTGGAGTTTTCCATGCCTACAGAGATATTTTTTTTTTTTTTTCTTATCCCCCTAAAGTTGAAGCAAAATCTCTGCAAACATTTTCAGGTTATGGGAGAGTGATTCTGACCAAACTTTTTCCAGAAGAGCTACAGTAAAAACAGATGAAGTTTAAAACTTGGCCATAACTGAGTAATCAATGAAAATTAGTGCTCTTGCATGCTTTGAAAGGAATTGGCTTTAGTTTAGTAAAGTTGTGGCTTTTCAAAAACATTGTTCCATGGTCTCACGGCTACGATGTTGTCTACAGGTAGACGTACTACCGGGGTCACTGAGTGCATGTACTGATTTCAAAAGAAGACAGTTATTTTACTGCAGAACCTGTTACTCGGTGAATTTAACACATGGAAGAATAATTTCCTTTTTTGGGTACGATGTTTGAAATTTTACCTCTGTTTTTTGGAGTTATTTCCATTAATGGTGGCCATATCTGATCATTTTCAAAACTCAGTTGTGCTTGAAATAATATAAGAAACTGTGTAAGAATGTCCAGCAAAGCAATAATCCAGACAAAAACCAGCCTCAACTTCACCCTCTGACATTTCCTGAGAGTTCTCATGAAATATTTCCTTATACCTAGGTACCACTCATTTGCACATCTTCATTTTTCTTTACATGAATAAATGCTTCCTATGGTGTCTGAAAGGCTTCACTTCTGGCATTGATCTGAAAGGTCTTACAAAGCATATTCCACCAAGTCAATAGATAGCTCTTTAAAATAAGATTCCTCTTCTGGGAATCATTTCCTTGGACAGCTAATTACACCAGCAACTTTTTTTTTTTTTTCCTTTTTCTTTTTGTCAGGTTTTCATAAATGACTAAAGAAAGATAAAACCATTCTGACTCATCTGAAAATTACTATGGTCATTTATTTCCTATTTTTAAAGTCTTTATAGCATTTGGGCAACACATGAAAGATTACTACCTTGAATTTCTGCATTGCATGAAAATTCTTTTATACAGCCAGCAACACTAAAATTCCAAAAGTTATTTATATGATTAACAATTATTGTACCAGCTTCCTCCCGGCCCCTCAAGCTCATCTGCTCTTCTAGTCTAATATACTTACCTATTTTGTCCTTCACCAAAGCTCACAATGCCATGTTTGAGCCCTCTGAGAAAATAAAATGTATAAAAAAGGTTTGCCAGGTAACATCACACAGAGGATTATGCAAGAACATAATGCTAGAATTGCTTTTAATACTAAAAAAGCTACCATGGTTGGCCTCAGGCAGGGTTGGGTACTTGCTTAAATTCTGTGAAATCTTAGGTTTCAATTGTTCTACAAGCTACAATCCTTTGGCAAAGATGCAGCTATAATTGAATAAAACCTGTTAATATAAATCCAGAAAGAGACAACCCATGACAATTCCTATTTCTTTCAGAATTCAGAACTACTTTCACTATTAATTTTAGCAGCATTTCAGGCTGAAGTACAATAAGCATCTGGTACAAAATGAGCAACTTGTATACTTTCCCAAACATCCCAAAGACATTTTGATGTTGGGTTCATCAACCTCTAATTACTAGTGTAGGAAGGACTGGAATACTCTGAAGCACCTCAGCATTGCCAAGCAAGAACCAAATCAGACCTGAGAGAAGAGCCAGCTTTGAAATCCTTTGGCAACGTAACATAGCTGCTTGTGTTGGAAACCCGAAGTTACCTTTGCTTTAATGGACAATGAATCCCACTCAATGAGTTATTAATTTTTGTCACTTGCCACAGAAAGATTTTAATCCCCTGTTAAATAGTTTTACAGTAACTGGGTAGGACTGTGAGTAGCAAGATACAGAATAAGGAATTTATCCTTAGAGACTGTCTCATTTTGAAGGGTTGCCTTTGATCCCACAAAGACTGAGCTGCAGCTTTAAAGTCAGTCCTAGCAGTGGGTGGATCACTTCAGGAACTGACTGGAGAACAAAGCACATTCCAAACAGAGAAGCTGTAGGAACTGGCTTCAAACTCCAAGCTACAATTCAGGGACTTCACCAAAAATACAAATCAGATGCTTGTGCCAAGCCATATGACAACCACAGAATTTGGGATAGCATTCAGCTCACTTCCTTCTTTATCTGTTTGTGCAGCCTCCAGCTTTCCCCTTTAAGATCACCAGGTTTGTTCTTCGGCAGTCACTGTCAAACAAAGAGTTATTCCTTGAATCATATTCTGTTTTGCCTGTACCTTGTGAAAATGGCAGGAACTATTTAACATTTATGAGAATGCAACAGAGAAAAGATTCTGGCCCTCTGCTTCTTAGGGCAGCTTAAATACTGGTGATGCTTTTATAATGGTGAAATACTTGAGGAATCGGAAGACAAAAAAGTGAGAAAAGCATTCAAAGTGCCTATAATAAAAGAAAGGGAAGGAAATAAAAGAAGTTAAAGATTTGTTTTTCCTTTGGTGAAAGCCAGCAGGGAATTCTTTAAATTCTTTAATCTGCACTGAGCTACATCTTCTAGATCTAAATGTGAAACCATACAGGATTTAAATGTTTGCTTCCAGATGCATTTCAACCACTGGCAATTTCTGCTCCCATGGGAAGTCTCCCTCGTGTTCCTCTGCATCTTCTACAGTGTCTTCATTAAAAGTTGTTTCTGACCCATAAATATAGCTTCTGATTAGTGGGATTTGTGAAAATCATAAAGCTATAGATTTCTTGCAAAGGGAAGCATAAACTGAAGTAATTTTCACATTGTGAGCAATCTTCTATGTAGCTAAGAGAACAATCCTGGGAGAATTCTCGCTGAAGCCCTGGGGAGAAATGGATTCAACTGAATTATTCCCAGATGGCTAAATTGTAGTTTCGTATTTGCAGATATTGAAGAAAGGAATAGGTGCTGCCAAGAAGCTGAAAAGATGTTAGAGATAAGAAAAATAGTGGGACTCTTTCCTGTGCCCCATCACAGAAACAGGCACCTGGGTTGAAAGCCATTTGAGGAAGGGAACTGTTTGTGTTGTGTTTGTATTGCAGCATTGCCCAGCAGGAAAATCTGTAGGAAAAAACAGCTAATTAAATCACCAACAAACTATTCAAAACAACAAGTAAGCCACTAGGGAAAGTTCCCAGGGAGGAGATACTACTGTTATGTTTGGAGTGTTTCCGCCAAAATTTCCACAAATTTGCCATAGAAAACCATCCCCATTTTAGATTAAAAATGGATACAGAACGTCCGGAGACCTGACTCAGCCTTTGAGCGACAGATGACACTTTGCAAACTTTCAGCAAGGAACTTGGGATCCAGATGGTACTTTCATTTGTGCAGGATTTACATAACTTAGATCACAATCAAGCAAGGTGCCATCTTCCCCAGAATACCAAGTTTCCAGCTTAAAATTCTCTGGACCAAAACATTAGGCATTTTCTTTAGCCTTGTTTTCCTTTCACTGGTGTCTGTCTTTCCCCTTGAAGACTCCTTTTCCTGCCTTTCCCTTTCCATAAAGCCCAGCTCTAGCAGTTTTTCTCTGTTGGTATGTACTCAGCTGAGGAAATAATGTAGCATGGAGGACTACCCATTCGTAGAAAGCCAAGCCTCATTGGAGATGGCACTGGTTTTCTATAGAGCCTGGGTTGGCAGCAAGATTTCTTTGCTGGGCTAGCACACTCACACACAAAATGAAATGGCATTTTATCTTGTTCCTCTGGTTGCCTACCCTGCATTTTGCTTTGTTAATCCTTTCTCACTGCATTAATTTAAAAGTATCTTACTCCTCAATGGTTTTTAACAGCCGCCTTAAAAAATGTCCCAGACAAGGAAAGTGGGCTTTTCTCTCCACAAATAAAATATGAATCTCCCCTTTGGAATTACTCTGCCCCAAATAAAAGCTACCTGTAAGCTTAATGACCCTCCCAGGTGGCAAACAGGAGATTTAAATCTATTAAAAAGCCAGGAAGCTCTTACTACTTAGTTTATAGGACAAAACATCTCTCTGTGGCTGAGTATCATGAGACATTCCCCCTTTAAACACTGTGTTAAAAATTCTGCAGATCATTTTAGAGGCTTCTAAATACATTATTTATAAATTCCTTTCCTCTCCCAGAATTCTTTATAGTTGGAATTGTAGCATTAATGGAGTTTGGCTCTACAGACAGAGACAAAAATAGAAACAATAAAACTTTAAAACTTACTAAAATATTTTATGAATAAGCTGCTATAAAATATCAGGCATCTACAGAGAAAACTGTGGTGTGAAATACTCTAAAGGTCTTAGAATATTGTTGCTTGTTGATGATGACCTCCATAACTCTTTCATAGCATCTTCACTCAGAAATAGTGCATCTTTCTAAACACACTCTGCTAAAGGTTTTCAGACCACATTCTGAAGTGTTACATTGTTTATACATACCCCAAATACATACCTTACCTCCTTTGATATCTCTAAAATGGAGAAGATTACAGTAATAAAATATTTAACAAAGAAGTATGCTCTTGGTCCTCTGACTACCACTCCCCAATCTGTGTTCATTTCCCAAAACAATTCTGGCAGGAAGAGACATGGGGTGGGGGAACAGAGGTGGTGGAAACAGAAGACATAGAGTCATACAATTGGAAGCTTAATAAAATGCCTTTGAATTATCATGAATTATTTATTAAATGTGATAATCCCTATCACATTTCAAAATACCGGGATGAAAACTCAAGCAAAATATTTTAAAGTATTTGATTCTCTGGGCAAATTTAGAAACTTCTCTATTGATCCAAAATTCACATCAAGAAATGTCAATTCTACACAGCCTAATGTAAACAGAGGTCTGAGTTATGGTGCCTTTAAGAATACTTAAGTCTGTGCCAATACTCACTATCCAGGACACTATTATTTCAGCATATTCCCTTTTATAACTGTATTCACTTTTTATGCAACTTTTTTGAATGACAGTATTTTTTTTCTCTGTGCAAAGCAAGGTAAATTCTTTCTTCAAATACATTAGCTATTATATATATATATTCTTCAAATATATTAGCTATAGTGAGACATTAGCTATTTAAATATTAAACGTATCTTTCTGGTTTGTACAACTGAAGATACATGAAGAACCTCTGAGATTGTTTAGGGATAATATGCATTATCCAGTTCATTAATAAGTGAGAAGAATGCTAATGTTACTGAGGTAAGAGAACATATATGAGGATGAATACAGATAAATTAACAGCCAGGATATTTTATATTCAAGAAACAAATTGGAACTGCTTGCGAATACTTCAGGTCTATAAATTGTTGTTGTAATAATTTTTTGGTATTATAAGAATGTTGGAATAACAACTACATTCACTTCAAATGCTGAAAAAGTATGTTCATATGATAGCCACAAAAATTACTAAGAGAGAAAATGACTCATGATCTGAGAGTAGAAAAAGTCAATATTTTTAGGAGGTTAAAAAAAAAAAAGAAAAAAAAAAAAAAAGAAAATTAAAATAGATTTGCTTCACAGTGAGCAATCATTCCAGAAGTTCAGGTGTGCCTTAATCTAGAGCAGAATAAAATATTATAAAAAATAATAGCTGGAAGATGACGTTTGACAAATTCAAATCTGAAAATAATCCAAATTTCCTCAAATAAAATAATCAAGCTCTATTCCAGACAGTATTGTTTCCACCATTACTTCTAATGGGAAACATTGAACAACCCAGAAAATCTATCTGAAAGGGTCTCCACTAGTCACCTCATTCTCGTGCTGTTCTTCTGTGATATTCCACCTGAGCTAATATATTTCCAGTAAGTTAGCTGGAGCAAAGCATGCAGTAGCAAAAAGCATGCAAATGTATTTTTAGTTACAGACCGGTTTCTTCCTTTTATCTGAATGGTTATTTTTAAACCTAAACAAAACTAACCTGTGATCATAGATGTAAGCTTGTTTTCTACAGTCAGGTCTTCCATAATTTTCTAGTAACTTATCTGAATAAAAAATAATACAGATCATCTTTTGTCAGTGATGCTGTTAATTAACTATGTAAAGAAACATGTTAACTATAAAACAAATGAACACCTCGATCCTGGTATGATTTGTCATATCTGTTCAACAGCCACGTATATGTTATTACAGAGAAACATACCACAATAGTTATGGAAATAGTTATGAAAAATCCTGTATCTACAATATGGCTGTGCCTAAGCCACAGCATCTACAGCAGACTCTATAACCAACCAAACACAAGGGAAATAATTCAACAAATTTCTTCCAGTGTAACAGTAATCCAAAGCAGCTTTTTTTTTTGGTGGCCCTTCCCATTTCGTTACAGTCTACTACATCAGCAATTATTAGCGACATACAGTACCATCTCATCACCTTTTGCATTTAGTTCTGCTCCTCCTGACTAAAACACATTTTTTGATACCTGCGTTGCAATTGTAATTATTATATTTGATTTCACATCCTGCAGGAATAATTGAAGTTTCCCTGTGCTGCAAGGCATCTATAAAAGCATACAAGAACCTCAGCTGTAGCTGACTAAGCTCATCCAATACCACACCTGACCTTTCATCACTCATTGTATCATCTACCTGATCACTGTTGATGATGGCAATATTTCTCTCTTACCATAACAGAGATACCAAATAACGTAGACTGGAAGGGACCTCTTGAGGTCTGTAGTTCAACCTCATGCTCAGAGCAGTGCCAGCTTTAAAGATTTATCAATTTGATCATTTTGATCATTCAGTTTTGTGAAGCTCCAAATCTCTGCCCACTCCCTTTGCTTCTGTGACTCCTTTCTCCCTTATCTCTTCCCCACTCACTTTCTTTCTGTGTAATAGAACCAGACGTGAGAAATTGTGTGTCTCCTCCCTTACCTTCTCTGCACTGTCTTTCCCCATTCTTATCCTCCTTCTGGATGGGCTGGCAAAACTCTGCTGGAGATCACCAAAGATGCTACGCCTTCATGCCACAGTCTGCCATCACCATCCTTCATGAACTCCAGCAGACAGCTTCTTTTGTTATGAGATCATAGGTGGAGAAAGCAAGCTTTTTTTTTCCTCAGCAGACATTTCTCCTGTTGGGTCTTCAACACGTAATTCTGTTCCTGGCAGGCAGCACACTATTCTGCCTTCTGGATCAGTTGAGCGGACTGGCACTCAGTTCTTAACAGAGAGCACTCTTTAAGACAGATCTGCTCAGTGTCCATACTTATCTTTGCTTTTCCTTATCCCATCTTCTCTTCTCTGCTATAGACTTTCACATATTACCCTTTTTGCTCATTGTTGAGATTGACAAAAACTCTGCTTAGGAACTACACCACAGTAGTCAAGAGTACACACATTCCAGAAATATGTAATTAAGCAGTCACTGGAAGGATTTTGCTCATATCATTTATAATGAAATTGTCCCTTAGGAAGAAGACCCTGAATTTTCTCGTTTCATTATGTATTTGAGGCAGCTTTTCAGTATCTTTGGAAGCTCAGCAGGTCATGGATTTGATGGTATTCTACCAGTCCCTACCGTTGCCAAGAAGCATGACTGATTTTACTATGGGACACAATGTCTGACACATTTTTTTTTTTTTTTTTTTTTTTTTTTTTAATACATGTGAGCATTATCATTGCTACAAAATGAAAGAGCTGTGATGCAGGACTACTAGCCCTACCAGTACCCTGAGCACTACACCTAGCAGTGTTGACTACCACAAGACCTCCCTAAGCACTTAGTATCTCAAGCAGGTGGGCAAACTGGACATGCATTTAATTCAGCCTAATGCTTTAAAATTCAATCATCAATATGTCCTCCTTATTTCATCATTTAAACTTCACACTATTTGCAGTAATTACATTTGGTTGTTTCTTTTTGTTTGTATGGTATAAATTAAGTAGTGATATTCAAGTCATAAAAACCTCATTAAACCCCATCCAGAAACTGTTGGTAAGAGGAGGCTTTGTGTTACTAAAACCTCATATATATCTAATTATAATGATGGAACAGACCACATTGTTTTAATAGGAAACTTTCACATCTTGGTTTCACACCTTAACTGATTAGGGTCAAAATCCCCAATTTTCAGTTATTAAAACTGAGTTACAAGAAACATATGGGGGATGAAATTGTACACATTGGAACATTTTAGCTAGACATGGAAAAATTCTGGAGGAAAACTGGGCGAGTTCAAACATATCATTGATCAAGTACACTACACAACATCCAGCAATTAAGATATATGTATTTTTCTACCATTCTGCTGCCAGAGCAGAGTAGGCTGCTGAAACCTTTTCTCCACTTCCATCCAGTGAATATGTGGTCAACCAATGGCACAACATGTTCCAGTAGCATGACAGAAGCCAAAACTCAGAGTGCAAAACTGTACAACTGTGCAGTTAAGCTTAAAAACAGAATGGTGAAAACAATGCACCTCTCAAAACAAACTAACAAAAAACAACCACCACACAACAACCCATTCAAGAAATGCCAAGCCTTTTCCTGATACTGTGATGTTAGCAGTTGTTAGTGTCATTTTGAAGACCAATTCTACCCAGCACTTGACCTCAGGTAATGTGTTTACAGTATAAAGATGAGTAGAGAAATCACTATACAAAGGCATGGTTATTCTGTGCCTTTAGTTAGTAAAAGCACTAACAAATGAGGCAGCAGACCATAGTTTACACAGAAGTAGAATGATGAACTAGTGTGGTGACCTTTTCCTTACAGACCTTCTCAGGCTTCTCTAAAAGACACTCCAAAATAAGCATATAAAGCAAGACTCGCATCAATCACCATGTAGCAAAGAGGAACCTACCCTCCAAACCTCCCCCCACCCCATGCTGGTTCTACTCTCTTTTCCAGGCTCTTGATTTCCCTTCTTTTAATGCTTCTTCCTGCTGGTTTACAGCCCTGCACACTGGGGAGCCAGCGCTCTGCTGCCAGTGACTCTTGTTACAGTACCAGGAAGGCACACATGTTGTCCATTTCTTCCAGGTGCATTTTTTATTTAAGCCCCACAGAAATCAGTGGAAGAAGTCTTGGGGTGTTGGATCAGAACCCTGTATTTTCATGTCTTTTGAAATTAAATGAACCCTACAGTTTGTTAAAGGGAGATGCTGGAAATGTGTCCACACCCAGATACACAGGGCTTGAAGCAGGAATTTCTGAGGTCAACACAAGCAGGCTTGACTTGCTACTCACTTCGTTTGGATATAGAACCAATAACACCATTTTAGAAACTCTCTTGAATTCCCCACCTGAAAGTTTTCAACCAAATGCAGGGGGTGTATATAGGGAACAGAAAGGTATTCCTCCAAGTTGGGCTGATAAGTGGGCGTCATCTAGCTCGATCCATTCTCAAACGCGTCAGCTCAATGCACTATGCACAATTCAACTTCCATTTTCTGCGACTTCTGACAGCTTTTCACAAGCAATTTACACGCAGTTTTAGGGCAGGCAACTCGGAGTGTGTTAAATACTCTAAGCTTCAAAACAGTGTTTAATATAAAATTATTTACCAGTGGTAAGGTGACATGGACAGGGCTGATATTTTTAAGCATAATTTGTAGTGCTGCAGTCCACTGTTTTGAACTACATATTCAAGATATTATTTTAGTTTTAGTGAGGTTTTCAACTGAGGTTTTGAATATCACAGTGGATAATTTCAATCCTTTAACGTGACATCTGCATTTGCAGGCATTTGTTTTGGCAGATAATGCTTCATCAGGCACAGGACTCATTTGGGTCAGTCAAATGCACAGTAATGGGGAAGAAACTTTGGTTCCTGTGACTATGATTAGCTAAAGGATTTGATACTTTCTACATTGCTGAGGTAGCACATATGTATCAAGACACAGAACCATTTCACAATCTTAGACTACCCTGATACCTCTTGGTATTCCTTATTCCTTATAGATGGTTTTCTATTATGTTTCATACTTTGTAGAAGCATATTTATTTATTTTTTAGTAAGTTCTAGCTGCAACATAAAGTGCAACCCTAAAAGAGAAGTTTTTATATGCTCAATTTTCCTTTCTGTAATGAGTTCTTTTGCTTAGGCATCCACATTTTTTCCACTGTTTTAAAAATGTTGTGCATATATAGTGGAATTTTCAAAGCCACCATGAGGATTTGGATGCCAGAATGCAGTTCAGTTTAATGAGACCTGAACATCCAAATCCGTACTCAGATTGAATATATATATACACTTTGTATACGCAATGGTAAACAGCTAGCAGAATGAGCAGCTATGCAAGACCCAAAAGTATACTGAATCTCATACTGTAACACCTTAATCGTTCCAACCAGATTATCAGTAGCAAACTGAGCCACAAAATGCCATAGTCAGTTGGTTCTGTTGTGCCAGATAATAGGAGCAAGAAGCTGCAAAGCCATTTCATTTGCAAAGTAAGCCAAATTCTAAATATAAACCTACCATTACAGTATATTCCATTACAGTCACAAGTGCCTCCCATTCCAATTAGTGTTTTTACATGATTTTAGGGAACACCACCCTCTATGCTCAGCAAACCTGTGCCAGTTCCCTCCCCTGCAAGGATTCCCCATGTCCTTCCTCCACCCCAGGGGCTGGTTTTCAAGGAACAATGAAGTTAGGACATGTTTGGAGCTCTGATCAAGGAGAAGGTTTAATTACAACACCTCTGCATGCTGCTACCTACAATGGCCACCTGAATCACCAATTGACCTTTGCCTCCATGGCCTGTAAAATTATAAAGCCATACAGACACAATTGTCTGTCTGGTGTTAGCTGATGTTCTATAAATGTTTTGTTGTTTTTGTTTTTTTAAGGGCAGCACATTTTTGTCTTACAGATCTCCCAAGAAAGGTTTTGCATATATTCATACTAACTGTGAGGAAGAAAAGCTAGGGAAAATTCTTCAGGAAGCTACATGTCAGTTAAAGAAAAGCAAAGAGAATCGATAGCAACCAAACATAAATAACAGTAGGAATGAGCAGTGCAATAGACTTGGCAAAATACTTGGTTCATTTTTATCAAACTTTTTTTTTTTTTTTTTTTTTTTTTTTAATCTAGACCTGGTTTAGGACCAATTCCTGTCTTCAGTTGAAGATAAACTACAAACTAAATGTGGACTTATGTAGGTAACCAGTGTTTTTCTCATGTCATTTTAGAAAATAGGTATATATATTCTTATAATCCTTAAATGATGAATTCCCGAAAACTATGAAAGTTTTTCCTCTTTGCACGGGAATCTGCTTGAATGTCAATTTAATGATTACTACTGGTAGATGGAATTTTGATATCCATTTGGTAGTGATTTACACCAGTGTTTTCAAGGCTGCCAACAAGAAATCCAGAAGGCAGGCAGCCAAAATTCCAGAAGAGACAACTGTCTTTTATTTTATAGCTTATGCATTTTGAGCTTAATATGATTTTCCACTAACAAGTTCTGTACCTTCTCCAAAGTGTTAAAACTGGTGTGCAGAATTGCAAGTAACACAGCCTCTTCAATTCAAGCTAATATTAAACTCATGGTAAATTATAGATGTTACACTGTTTACTTAGATGAAAAATCAGTAAGGTTAGAAGAACTATGCATGATTTATTGCAAACATTTGTTTCAATAGCCACTTCTTTAAGCTTGACAGTATACAAAACAACAATATGTTACCTAAGTGGTGTTTCCTGTTTGATGCAGAATGAGCTAATACGCAAAAAGACATGGAAAATATTCTTGTAGCATTTAAGAGGAGCACAAACTACGTCTTGGTTATTTCA
The DNA here is from genome assembly GCF_011077185.1 of Oxyura jamaicensis. NCBI lineage: Eukaryota > Metazoa > Chordata > Aves > Anseriformes > Anatidae > Oxyura > Oxyura jamaicensis. Next base: position 51,214,366 of record NC_048896.1, on the reverse strand, counting down.
TGTGCTTGAGAAATAGGATGTGAGTCATAATCATTTCAGAGAGGCATCAAAACCAAAATATATTTGAAGGAGCAAAAAGAACAGAAACAAGATTTGCTCATTTTCAGGCAGAATTACAGCAGGCCCATATTAGCAATCGTGGTGAGGTCCACATCTTTGCACAAAGTATGACTGCATGCTTTGAAGATCTATAGCACTAATATTATTCCATTTGCAACAGCATTATTAGGAAAGAAAAAGGTATTAATCCATTAATCTATAATCTTTACTTGAAACAACAACCTGGATACCACTTCATATTCATCATTGTAAAATACAGTTTTGCTTTGTGAAGCACCGATCACCCACTGCAAAGATGATCCCTCTATCAAGATAGCATGTGCTCACTGCTCCTACTAAGAGCAGCAACAGCTGCCACTTGACCGTGACTGCCTGAAACTAAAATGATAGCCGCTAGGATGCTGACTATGCCGAAAAGGCAGTTCTCTGTGTCTTGTTTGCCTCCTGAAACTACAAACACACAGAGCTGAACATCACGAATACCTCGCATTTAATCAGAAATGACTTTACAGTCAAGACATACGTCAAAACCAAACAACCTGTAGATAGCATAATTTTAACAGGTGGAAAACAAGTTTTGTGGATAACCTTTAGCCTTTATAATAATAAATGTGCTAAGTTTTAAAATAGTGTTTTATTATTTGAGCTATGAAACTATTACATGTTGATGTCATGGCATCACATTATAGTTGCTTTTTATGTACACAGATTTCTCACTGAAATGTCATTCAAAAATTAGTATTTTCCTTTCAGTTGCAAAAATAACTACTGCATAAATAAGCAGCCAAAACAAGTTACTTTGAAAGCTCATGAATTAATCTTGAAACTTTGGTAACTGCACATGCAGTCTATATCAACATAAAAATGCAAAACCACATTTTGCCTTCTACAGATACAGATCCAAAGAAGTTTGTCCCACAACCCTGGGGTAGCCAATGTAATGACCCAATTCATACTGAAACAATGGACTTGAACAGATGCTCCATATCCAGATATGAACTGGAAATGGCTCCTCCTCTTTTCTTCGCTTTTCCTGGTACAGGTTTTTGTCCAACTATAAAACTTTTATTCCTGTCTCCTTTTCTAGTAAGATTTGTCGACCCTGATGAATCCCTAAGATATGTCTACATTTAAGACTATGTGGCAGTGTAATGAACACATACCAGCTTTAAAAGAAACTCTCTTGCAAAGCAGCATGGATCTCATTGCATGTTTGTACCATGCAGATGCAGCCTTAGAAAGAGGATCTTATTTGAAGGTAGGTTATGAACCCACAGGTTGTAAACCAGCAAGGATCATGACATGCATGACTGAGGAAACAAAAGGCATTACACATGGTACTGATCATTCAATCTAACAGCACTGTATGCATTTCCTTTTAGCTGTTACAACCTATACAATATATACCCTCTGTATATATCCAACTTGGAACAGGTTCCCAGGCACTAATTGTTTGTACCTATAGCTCAATTTTAGTATTACCTGATGCAAAAGAACCCTCAACAACTTTTAAATATACACAGAAGAGAAACCAGAGTTACTCTAGATGTATTTTCTGTGTTTTATTGATCTGATACAATATACAAGCATACACAGCAGTATAGGCATGTGTACATGTCTGGATATACGTACATAGACGAAATGCAATATGTATGATACATACAACAAACAAGGCCAGATATCTGGTCTTGCAGAGATGTGCCCAGCACAGGACCAAAGAGCAGGGTGGAGGCATATGAGCCCTTCACAGCTGTAACACTGTCCTGTCCTACGGCTGCCTGGGGACCAGGATCCTTCTGTCCTATTGACAGAAAGACAATAGATATTTATTACTCTAGTAAAAAAGAGGAAAGTTACTTTTATCTTACCATTGGTTATTATGTTTTCCAGTGGACCCTATGAGCGATCCATTATTATGCAGATAAATCATGACTTTTTGGCCAAAACTGCCATACTTGCACATCCCTATAGTACCCTCTCCTGAAGCAACCACAGTGGCAGTCAATCTACCAGCATGCTAATACAGGTTTTCCACAGTCAACAGTTACTACCATTAATTTGTTATTAACACAGTATGAGGAAAAAACAAACTGTAAACTCGATCAGGCACCTGTCTGTCTGATTTACATGGGAAACCACACTTGCTGGGAGTTGAAAAAGGAGAAACATCGTGGACTCACAGCATACTCTACAAAGAATAAGAAGGTTTGTTAGAAAGTTTGTGGCTATGTTAATATATTAACATTTTCAGCTCTTGAAAACAGAAAGAATACTGGTGATACAGTTCCAACAGGCATATTTTGCTTGTTAAACAAAAACATTTCACGCCATATATTCTTCCACAGACTACCATCATTTAATAACCTAGATCTTAATTTCTTCCTCTGTTGCAAGTTCATGGCTTGGACAAATAAGACAGGTTCCTATCATTCTCCCATTAGACATTACTGGAGAAGCAGTAGGTGTCTGCATGGTAAGTAAAGAGAGAGAGGGAGAAAAACTGGGGGTCATAGCTGGTGAAGGGTATCCAGGATTTTGGATAAATGGAGAACGAGGGTATTTTTTAAATGCTTGCACTGATATTATATTTGGCATTCGAGGTGGCACTGTCCTTACACCTGGTTGAGCTATTGACGTTATCAAGGGAGGAGGAAAATTAGAAGATTTCTTCTCTTTAGGGAAGCTATGAATGTGTGCACTTTCATCTTTCAGTTTTGCAATATCGTTAAACACTGAGGCAAGAGGTTGAAATCTGGGTTGCCAGCTGAGCACATTATCCCAGTTGTAACCACCTCTAAGATCCTCATCAGAGGTGCCACGAGTTACAAGCGAATCATACCCAGAGTCCTGCCTATCTGATATCAAGACATATTCTCTTGTGAGGTCTGCCATTATGTCCTTCTCTTTTATTCCAATTTTCTTTAGTGTCTGGGACAACATTGTGTTCTTTGTATAGGCAACATCACAGGCTTCTTCTCCACCTTCACCTTGAATGGCCTGCATGCTCTCCATACTTCGTGTGGTAGCCACAACATCAGTTTCACCAGACTGCCAGGAGAACTGGTCAGACTCTCTTGGGATTCCTGAATCTGGTACCCGTGAGCCTTGCTCACTCAGCGCAGAGCCAGCCCTCTTTCTGCAAGAATGTTCATTGATCCTTTTGATTTCCTCATCCTCCTCAGTTTCTCCTTCAGCAGAACTGCGGCCACTGGAGTCTGAATGCCTGCAGGGGACACCATCACCCTTCCTCTCTTCGATTCCTGCCAAGCTCAGCCATTCTGCTATGGCACCCATGGGAAGCATACTGCTCTCAGTACTTTGGATTTTCTGGCAGTCCTCATCTTCTCTGGCCAAATTGAAATCAGAAGCCGAGGAGGATACTGCTTCTTTTTCCACACCAGAGTTCATTGTATCTTTCCGCTTATGTCTCAGAATCAGTGCAATAAGGCTGATAGCAAGCAGCAGGAACACTATCAAGGAAACAGAAAGGCTAAAGGTCAGGCTGTATGCTGACATGATGGGATAACTCTCAGGAGAATTAGAAACATTCACAAAAACAGTGCATACAGTAAACTTTGATTCCATTTTTGGGCTCTGTGCTTTTATCAACAATTCCAGCTTGTCATCATTCCATTTGCTGCCATTTTTCTTTCTATAAACACTTTCAGTCAAATATATATTACCACTGGTTCGATTTACAGAAAAGAATGGAGAAGTTTTTAGCAGTGAGTAATGAACAACTCCATCTAGTCCACCATCATTATCTGATGCTGTCACTTGGCCAAGCAACTGGCCTGCTTCGTTTTTCTCAGGGAGATTGAAGAAATACTGATCTTGTGAAAACACTGGGTCAAATTCATCCTTCCCCTCAATATCTACCTGAACTGTAACTGTGGCCAGTGAGTCACCTTTGTCTTTTGCTTGGATTATGAGACAGTACCTATTCTGACGTTCAAAGTCAAACATTTGCTTTGTATGAATATCTCCTGTCAAAGCATCAATGGAAAACATATCATGGTCTCTAGGAACTTCATGTTGAGCCAAACAATAAGACTGGATGGAGTAGGTGAGATGTCCGTAAGAGCCTTTATCAAAATCCAGTGCATTAACAGAGCACACAAAAGAAAAAGTAGGCAAGTTTTCACTGACAATACAGTTCATGCTGGGAAACAGAAACAGTGGGGCATAATCATTGTCATCTAGGACACTAATACGGACAACAGAAAAAGCCACATTTTTTATATCAGCTCCTCCATCTGAGGCTTGGACAAGTAAAGTAAATTTCATGGTATCCTCATAATCCAGAGTTTTTATCAAATCCACTGATCCAGTTTTCCCGTCCAAGGAAAAATATTGTTTGTCATTTCCAGAGATTATAACATAAGTGATATCTGCATTACTGCCCACATCACAGTCATTTGCTGAAACTGCAGTGACGTGACTATGTACAGAGGTGCTTTCTTTAACATGAATATGGTACTCTGGACTGCTGAATACTGGAGGATTATCATTGACATCCAGTACAGTTATTAGCACGGTAGCAGTTGAATTCAAGGAGGGCATTCCATGATCAGACGCAAGGAGGACCAAACGATGAGAAGCAGCAGTTTCCCTGTCAAGAATGTTGCTCAAAACAAGATTGCCAATGAGTTTGTAGGATGTTTCTGACTCCATGATGCTTGTTTCCACGGTGAATAAATTCTGAGCATTTCCATCAATAATAGAGTATTCCATGTATGTATTTTCATGTGTCCAGTCGTAGTCAACTGCTGAAAACGCGAGGACACTTTCTCCAACTGAGGCATTCTCTCTCACACTGAGATTGTACAATGCCCTTGTGAACTGAGGGGCATGGTTATTTACATCTTCTATGTGTACCTCTACGGAGGTGACCGCACTCAGGGCAGGATTGCCACCATCCATGGCAGCTATCAGGAGCTGAATACTGGTATCGTTTTTCAGCTGTGACATTGGTTTGGTAGTGTACACTGAACCTAAAAATAAAATAGACATAATAAAAGCCCACACTCATTAAGGCATGTGATTGTGATTGCAAAAGCTGAATCTTATCAGTCATGTTTAAAAATGACATGGTTGTAATGTAATGGTTGCACACCCCAAAGTAGTTCTATGAAATCACAGCTAATGCTCTAAGCCAAGGCCTACCCACAATGATGCAATATCAAATACACATACTGCATTTAGACTAACAAAAATTCATATTCCTTATAGCAGACTGAACATGCAAACTGTACAAAACAAAAGGCAAAATAAAACATTCAAAAAATTAATCTCACGAATGCCTGGGAACAGAAAATAAGTGACATGCACTTGTTCACTGAACACTAGTTACACATCATTTTCACAGTATCTAATAATCTCTGAAGCTGACATTATCAAAAGTTATACATACACATGCATACTGAGACACCCACCCACCCACAATTTGCTACCTCCCAGAGTGTTACAGACTTAGGTTGGAAAAATCAGTAAATCTCTTCACTATTAAAGAAAATGATGTGTTTTGGAAAGTGTGTTCTCAATTTAGAAAACTTTTAAATTCCATTTAGGATACAAGTATATAGAATAACAAGTACTGTAAAGCAGAAATCTTAAAAACATACAGCCCAAGCTGTAGAAAAGCTCCATTGTGATATGTTCAACTTATTCTGAAAAATAGTAGGTATGAACTTAAATTTAATGCAGCCTAATATGTGATCTGAAATGTTGTCATGAAACAAAACAAAACATACATCAACATCTTATTAAACTACATCAAGGAAACAGCACCTATGAAATGCTGTGAGTAGATATCTTGTGCATGGTTCAGGGACAAACAGAACTCTAGTCTTTGATGTTATCAGAGATAATGGCAGACTTAGCCAAAATATACGGTAGACTTCAGTCATCAGTGATTTCCAGAACTGATCACTGGAAATAGGTGAGGAATGGAATAAGACAGTTTACAGTGAATAAGCTGAAATAATAAACGATGCTTACAGACTCACCATTCTTATGATCAATGGAAAATCCCTCAGAGGAGAAGAGGATTTTGTAGGAAATCATTCCATTATGCTGTGAATCCCTATCCACAGCAGAGATAGTCAGAACAGTGGTACCCACTGAAATGAGTTCTGGAAAGCTCACCTGGCATGTAAAGTAAAATGACAGTTTTGATAAAGCTTAATGAAATATTTTGAACATAAAAAATACATTTCATTTGATCTGGTTAGGACAAAAAAAAAAAAAATACAATTCCCTACTTTGTAAAGTTTCACCTACCCATTTCCTTCAGGGACAAAACAAAGAGCTGTGATACTGCATACAATACAGCCAAAATTTATAGTAAGATTTAAATAGTAGTTCATCTAGTTCAGGTTTAAGTATGAAAAATTCAATGAATTGCTGAATTTCTCTTCAGTAATACACTAACAGAAGGAATACTTCACAGCACTCTGCAAATATGACCAGCTTTTCTCCCTGGTTTCAGAAATATCTTGATTTCTATGGATACAGTATAGTTTGCAGTGCCAGTCTGGGGAATCTAAAACAAACAAACAAACAAACAAACAAAAAAAAAAAAAAACAAGCAAAAAAAAAAACAGCAACAACAACACACAACTCTTAAACCCTGAAAATTCCAGCACTAGAGCCTGAATAATCACCAAATTACTCCTGTAAATTAATTTTAAAAAACACTTTTTTGTTTTCTTCACTTAATCTGGAAAACCAAGCCAGTCCTTGCTCTTCTTAAGAGCTTCCATTACCTGTGATTTTGTTATTAGTTTCCTTTCACCTTATAAATTAAATTTTAAATGAACAGCAGCTACGAAGAAGTGTTAGTCAAAATTATTTTACACACAGTTATATGTGTATATAATAGCCATATATAGCATACATATGAAAACACTTTAAAGGACAAGAAAAGGGTAAAAATTACAGGACTGTGAATAGGGAATTATACATATCATTGACTAAAAAGAAGCAGTGTACTATACTGTCCAGGCAACATATCAAAACATCAGGGCTGTGGAGAGAGTTCAGCTGTTTATGTTAGCATAATCAATAGAACTGTACTGGTTTACATCAGTTCATAACCCCGCCTGTAAGGTCTGCTTCATTCTACAAAAAATTCCTAGCACCTGCACAAGCAAGTACTTGCCTAAACTATTTGTCAAAATCAGACACACACAAGTGTTGAGGAAAACTTACGGCCAGATCTAGAAATCATTTGAGCATTAAAAGTGCATTTTTTTTTTCTGGGATCTTGACTTAAAAGTCTAAGTGGGTGATTTACACAAAGCCTGACAACTCAGATGCCTCAAAGTTTCACAGGTGCCTAGAGCCTGACCCACAGTTACCTGAGTGGCTAAACTGCTTCCCCCACACATGCTCAGAGGTTGAAATTTCTCTACTAAGACAAATGTTTAAACTTATTTCTTAAAGCTGTCTGAGATTTATAAATGAAGCATTACTAAATCCAAGTCTTCTGTGGTGCCTCATATTTTTGGCTCCGAGCACACCCAGCACACAAAAAGCACCAAGTCAAGCAAAGAGCTCAGTCCACAGGCTCGCAGAACAGCTGATGCCTGCAGGCACCGCAGGAAGCTGCCATCTTGTCCAAGCCCTGCTCAGAGCAGGGTCATCTAATGCAGGTAGCTCAGGAGCATGTATGCTTGTGGTTTTGGATAACTCCAAGGATGGAGACTCCACAGCCTCTCTGGGCAACCTATGCCAGTGTTCAATCACTGTTAGAACAACAAACTTATTCCAGAAGTTTAAAAGGAATTTCCTGTATTTCAGTTTGTGCCCATTGCCTCTTGCCCTGTCACTGGGCACCATGAAGAACTGTCTGGCTCTTCTTTATTCCCCCCACCAGGTTAAGATACATTGGTAAGATACCTCCTAAGCATCTTTCTTGCCAGACTGAACAATCCACGCTCTAGGCTCTCTTGGGCAAGCCCCACAGCCTAGCCACACATGAATGAGGCCTAAAGAGAGGACTGCTTTGGCAGCCTCATTTCCCCTGCAGCTTCAGACTGTCTCTCCTGTCTGTAACCCTCATCGAAGCCCCACAGCCTTTGTCTCCCATGAAGAAGTCAGGCCAATTATTTAATTAAAAACCTTTGTGTGGATTCTGACTCTGTGTGCTTATTAGCATAGCGCACTGGGCACGAACCCATGGACAACACCTTGGTGGCCTGTGGCACTAAAACAGCCTTGGTTCAAAACATTGTCAGACAACTTGTCTTCTACAATAGTCTTTGCAGTTCAGAAGCTGAGCTGTGTCCTCTGTCCAGTAGGAGATGTTAGGGAGGTCAAAACCAACACACCCCCACTGCCTAGAAGAGTGCCATGGCTATAAAGCAGGGCTACATGTTACAAACCATACATGCTAAACCTACTACAGGGACATGTGTAAAGCTGCATAACTGGAAATGAAGAAATGCATGCCATAGTAATTGGGCCAAAATAAACGTAACAACTTGTTTACCATTCTGTCAGAAGGAACAATCAGTCCTGAACAATGGACACTGCTCCCCAAACTGGTTTTGGATTATATCCGTAACTGTGTGATGAATGCACAGTGTAAGGAGTACAGCTAGCATTCACACCACTTTTCTTCTGAAGCCAGAAAACACAAACATGAAAACTGAACAATTCTCTCAGTCCTTTCAGCAGAATTCTTAGGAAAGGGCAGGGGTTTCCTAGAAGAGCATTTTGCACGATCTGCTCTGTTTCTGTTCTCAGTAATAGTTTGCAGAGACCTCCCTTCTTCGTGGTGATCAAATACATTTTTAACACACAAATATAAACATGCACTCCCACTATTTATCCTCATATGGAGAAGGACATCACACATTTGTTGTTTGTTTCCCAATTCCCCACCTGATATGAATCCTGAGTAAACACTGGTGGGTTGTCATTGATGTCCAAAACACGGACTGTGAGTTCTGTTTCTGCTTGATGGACAGAATCTGAAACTATGATTCCCAGCTTATACACAGCAGTTTCTTCAAAATCTAATGGTTCCACCACTGTGACTACACCGGTGTGTTGATCTATAGCAAATTTCATTCCAGAACTATTGTCATCAGTAAAGCCAAACTGAAGTGCTGGGTTGGAGTCCACATCAGTTGCTGACACTCGAGTCACTGTAAAACCAGGCAGGACATCTGAAACAATAATTTTTGGAGTAAGTAAGTCATAGCTAAAGATGATATTACAATTTCTGAGGATTTTGCCAATTTTCTAATACTAAATCTTAGCCATATGTAATCTGTCTGCCTTAGATTATTTTTTTTTTTGTCTTATGGCTTCATGTTTTAGAATAAAAGCAGGATCCAGAAATAATACAGAAACAAGTAGCAGATTTCTTCACATGCTTCTGCTTCTTCCCAGTTTTAGTCTGGGTTTTCTTTTGGCTTTCACAGATGCAGTGTACTGATAACTGCTTTTTCACCAGCAACAGAAACTTCCATGTTTTTCCACATGGCAACACGTGGAAACGTGATACATATTTAGCTGGCATAAATTTACTGAACAGTGCCACAGAATTCCACAGGAACATTTAACTGAGGCATTAAATGAGTTTCCTGGTCTTTCTAGAATCAACAACCGCAGTTATGAAGCTTTTCCACAGGAGGAAGAGGCCACTAGAGAGATATCCAGGCAGAGCCACATGGCACAAAATCTTAAGGGCTCAATATATATTTCTAGGAGATTTAGAAATTGTATACAGACAGCTTTTGTCATGTGTCAAATTGACAGTACCACAGATTCCAAATTGAATCCAACTATCAGTGATAATCTAATTAAGCCTGGAGCTAACAGAAACTAAACCATTTCCCATTTGCACGCCTGGGGCATTAAGCCTCAAACATGCTGTGCCATGCCCTCAGGCAAATGTTCTTAAACTGAATACAAAAAAATAAATAAATAGCCAGTACTTTACAGCTGCTGTGCATTCATGACTCCTGTTCTTGTCATTACCAGTGGGAGCTAAATATAGAAAAGGCTCAAAAAAAAAAAAAATCACTGGAAAGACAGCCTTGATGCATTCTGTTAACAAGAGGATTGGACTAAGTCTTTATAAACATGCTGCTGCTTATCTTAATGCATCACATATATGATGTCTGTAATTGAAACTGCTGGGCTTAGGACTTCAGATATGCAAGTGCTGAGCTAATGTCACACAACATACCAGATGGGATGAGAACTCTGGAGGTCTGGGCCCTTTTCTTCGTGTTCATCAACTAGATCAAGCTACATATCACTTTAAAGTTTCATTCAAATTTACAGAAAGTATTTCTTTCATCACAATGAACTTCAGAATGTCTAATTTCTAGCAATGCTGGTTTTAACACCAAGTATTGTTATTGCAGAAAAGAAGAAATTGAAGACATCTGAACAATATGACATTGGAGTCCAAAAGGAACAGATTACAGATGTATTTCTGTAGTTTGTTTTTCTTTCTGAATTGCCTATGATTTTATTCCAAACTGTTCTTAAATACAATGTCTACAGAGTAAGAACAATGCCTCTGAGAACAAAAGCAGATCACAATTTACTTTGATATTTCAGTATTAATATGATCCATTATCCTTTTGACTATAATCTTACGGTTAAACAAATCACTGGAAGTACTGTCATGGTCTGACAAATCCTGATCTTATCACCTAGCTGTACCATCACACTTACTTTCTGGGACCTCAACTTCCCCCGGTGGTTGGACAATCGGAGCATTGTCATTAACATCTACCACTTGTATCCTCACAATACTTGTAGCAGAAAGTCTAGGGTTTCCTTTATCGGCAGCTTGTACAACCAACCTACAATTAAAGGAAGCAGGAATTGACACCATCTGTCAAAAGTCACAGATTTATTCACCAATGATATAAACAGGGAAAAAAAAAAAAAAAAAAAAAAAACAGGTTAGCTCTTTTAGCTCCTTGTTGCTCAATGTAAATTCCATCTTTCTTCCCATAAGGGTGACTGTCTGCAGTTTTATGATTTGTCTCTTGCATGAACAATGTCCAAAAGACGCTAGGTGGCCAAAATATACTGAAATCATAAAGACAAAAGGATACATTTATTTCACGCAATTTCATATGTAACGCAGGTAGTTAAAAAAGCTATCAAGACTCTTGTAAATAACACATTTCTCCAGTAAGCAGTTCAGAGCAGGAATAAATTGTAAGTATTGAATTGTACTTTGGAGGAACCTGACTGTCCTCAATGATTACAGAGAGACAAGAGAAACAAGAAAATCAGGTGGTATGAAAACTTACTACTCAGACAACGTCTGTGGAGATATAGAAAAACTCCCCCGCCCCCCCACATTATACTATTAAGTGAATTAACTGAAACTACTGAATACAGACACCATTTGTCAAAGCTCCCACTGGTTTTAGTGGGACCAGAATATCATATTCTGATTAAGAGAGCTTGCCTTTAGGCATCCATGTTAGACCTGCATACGGATCAGTAGTGAACCATCAACAACCTTTTAATTTCCATGTCAGGGCCCCGCATATCTATTAAATGTTTTGGGTACTAACAATTTTTACGTGTGTCATGCTTCTTGGGTCTCCTTACAGATCTTCTGAAAGTTTAATTTCTCCCTCTAAGTCACAATTGCTGTTCAAAGTGTCATGGAGATACCAACTTCTAAATGCTCACATGACAGTACAGAAAACCAAGGCTGTAACTCAGGCTGTGGATTACACTTCCACTCCTGAACCACATGAGCTCTGTGCTGGGTGCCCCTGTGGTTTCTGACACTGAGAGAACACAACTTGAATTGCCGACTAGTACTCAGTCAGTGACCATGCATAATTCCATACAGAAAGTGTATTTTTTCTAGAATGAATATTGGGAAGGTACATATGGAAATATTTTACTAAAAATAATCACTTTCTAAGGTTTCAGGAAAAAACTCTCATAAAAACATCTCAGCCAAGGCATTAAAATTAAGCTTCTGTCAACACTTTCATTACAATCCCTCTTACAAGAGGCTTAGAACTTCTGGGGATGAAAATGTTCAATTTAGATAAAATAAACAACTCCTTGCAAATTGGAAAGAACCAATGGTGTCATTTTGAAATTAAACAGCATAACACTCTTAAAAGCTTCTTTTGCTATTCACTTTTCACCTAGCAACAGGATTAAAGAAGTATTAATAAAGAGAAGGAATATGAAGCTTCACACTCCTTGAACAAATTGTCTATTTAAATTGCTAGAATTCCAACATAAATACTGAAATAAGTCAGGTTTCCAATTAAAGATAGATATCAGAATTGTTAGACTTACATGTTCAATGCTTCACTAACAGCAAACATCCTTCCTTGGAGGATTTATTACAGGCATTCTTTAAAGTACTACTCGTAAATAAAATGTATTATGCTATTTAAATGACTAAAAATCAGAACTGATGTTTCTGATTCAGTGAAAAACTGAAAAAGAAACTCCAAATGAAGTACTCTGCATATTAATTTAAAACAAAGCATTCCCTTTAGGAGACTATTATCTTACACTGATATTAAAAAAAAAAAAAACATATTCTGTTCATCTTTTTAATGTGGTTTTCTAAAAGTTATTCTGGTTCATAAGAACTCTGATTGGATGATTAAAAATTTGAGGCCCTGGAGGATCAGAAACTTGCAAATACTTTAACTGATGCCTCAGCCATATGGAAAAAAAAAAAAAAAAAAAAAGTAATTTCCACTAACACATATAAAGCAACCTAATTTTTGTAGAGATTGCAGTATATAAAAAGGGTATATTTATGAATCATGATGCTCTTACTTTCTCTCAAGGTATAATTTGTTTTCTTTCTAAAAATTGAAGCATGGTATAACTTATAAAGAAAAATTGTCACATCCACTTGATCGTATTTACTCACAATTTCTTGGAAAACAGGAAAAAACTAATACTGAGCACAAGCCAACTTACAGATGGAAACAGATTACAGAAGAATCTTTATCTGATCATACAGGAAGCTTGAAATATATTCTATTCTAAATCAAATAACAGAACATGTCCCTGCTTTTTGGATTTGGTTCGAGTGCTTTCCCTCTGTCTTTATGTATAAAAAAATGGTTCCAGAAAAGGAATGGCTGTGTAGTTCTTAATGAGCTGAAAACCAGGAACTGTCATCGTTCCTCTAGTGAATCATCATGCTCACTTTTATCAGTAAGTGTTGCAAATGACTGAATAAAACTATTTTTCTTCTTAACTTTGAGAAGTACCCAAGAATCCATGGTACAAATGGGCAGTTTTAGGGCTGTTTTCAATGCTGCCTGGCTTGCACCCAGGCTCTGTGGCTAATGGATATCAACTGAAAACTGTAAAACACATACCATGAGCAATCTCATGCTAAAGTGAACAAAAAGAAGATTTTATAGGATCCCTGCATACAAACCTGTAAGATGAAGTGTTTTCACGATTTAGGATTGTGTTAGTTGCTAAAATCCCTCTTGCTGAATCAATTAGAAATGTTGCATTTTCATTTCCAGATAAAATTGAGTATTCGGTTTCTCCATTCATCCCACTGTCAAGGTCAGTTGCAAATATCTGTTTAGGAGGAAACCTGAGGCTTAATTCAAAATGGCAGAACATTATTTCAGCAAGAAAAAAATATACTAGTTATCTATTTCTGCTTACTTTCCTCTTGACAGCATAGATTTAAGCAAATAATCATATTGGCCCTCAATACAAGTGCCATGTGAGGTCTTGAAATCTGCTCATGAATTGAGAAAGTATGCACATAAATTCTTTGCCCACACAATTTGAAATTCAACTACCTAAAGCATTAGAGCTGAATGTAATCATTTTTACACTGTTTACATTACTACAATGTTTCTGTTAGAATCCTATCTCTGTTTAGTGCCTAAAAATGAACTTTCTCACCAGTCCAGGACTACCCTTTAAAGTATTACTGCTATACAGATGAAGGGTAAAAGTAATTATTAAGGTTTTCAGACCTTTCATGGCATGGTTCATTAATTACTTTTTAAAATAAAAACCACCAGCTTAAATTTTGCTATAAAAGCAATATTGTTAATAACATTCAACAGCAGCGCACACGTTCCTCAAAGATTTTTCTGACTCTTCAATGAGTTATCTTTGTATTTTTCTGGTTGCTGAACAAGCATTATAATGAGTACAGGATCCAAACCATGGCAGAGACAACCAGTCAGATGGAATAAAGGAAACATAGTAGAATGTATCATGTCATAAAATTTTGACTACACATCTGGGTTGACTGCCTTTTGATTTTTCTCCATTGCTGGACATATGTTTCTCTAAATACAACGTCCATCAGTTTCTAATCACTTTGCCTGTGAGGCATTTGTAGCTTTCCATTTATTTATTCTCTAGAGGAGGAATATCTTTAGTACCTAACATGACCCTCACTGTGACCTGACTTGCAATGCAAGAAAATGTACTGAGGAAATTATGTGTTCTTCTAGTCCAACTGATGTCTTCTTTTGCTTTAACATGGCCAGCTGGAAACACTTTCAGAGAATGGATCCATTCAGAGGAAGAAGTGTTTGCACATTTAAATTGAGACAAGCTGCTCTTTAAGCATCAGATTTTAAATTGAACACTTGGATTTGACTCCACTCCTGGTCCGATGGGTTGAAAGTATTCTTTTTATTGCTACAGCCCTTTCACAGTAGATGCATTAATGCAGGACCCAGCCTACATTGTAACCAGAACCATAGCTTTGAATAATTCTTTTCAACTACTTGAAGAGATAAACAGAATATCAAAAAAAAAAAAAAAAAAAAAAAAAAAATTTTAAGTCCAGCTGCACAACTAGTAAAAATATAAAGAAAGATTTTTATATAATATAAATGAGATATTTCTTCTTCAACTTGATAAAACTGAAAGACCTGAAGCATGGTCTAGACTAAATCATTGCATATTTTAGATATGCAAGCAAAGTAGTAGCTACACCAAGAACCCCACTCTTGATTTTTGAAAGATAATGGTGGTCCAAAACAGACCGATTATGACGGCATTCGTGACCAAATTAACCAAACTTGTATCTTCACAGGCTGAGTTCTGTAGTTACAAACATTTACTTACCCGTATGATGTCTGTTTTAGCAGTTTGGCCTTCCCATACCAATGTTTTGTAACAGCTTTGCTCAAATTTTGGTACGTTGTCATTCACATCCTGTATCAAAATAGTCACTCCACAGAGCACTGAATCCAAACTATTTTCAGCCAAAACTGAAAGATGTACTTTATTCTTAACTTCATAATCAAGAAACTTTGGCTCTTTTACTGTGATTGTACCTGTTTACAAGAGAGAGAGAGAGATCACATACGTAATTAGGAAAGTACACGCACAAAAGCAGCTATGAAAGCTATAACATATGTGGTCTCCTTTGCTGAACACACCACAGAAGTTCAGCAAGCTTCCCACTGTGTCCTCCCTCTACCTGACATCATCTTCTAAGTGCAAGTTATTGGATAAATCTCTAGCTAAGTTTTTACTGATCAACCACTGTTGTTGGCAATTTCCTAATGCAATAGAAATCAACTTGTAGAGGGGTTAGAGAGGATGAAAGTGGCTGTGTGACGTGGGTTACTTGACGTGTGACAACAAACCAGCTGCGTCTCAAGAGACCCCCAGCTCTCATTTGCAGAGTAGCTACATCTAATGCTCCAATTATATACAAACAGGGCAATAGCTGTATCTGACAGAAAGGCAAAGCACTTAGATTCCTTCTGATGCAGTGATTTTCCCCACCAACTGTTATTCGGTCAAAAATAATCGGTGACTGAGACTACAGACAGAACTAGATATCTCCACATTACACCTGAAGTTTCCTCGGAAATCTGTCGTCATTATTTCAACGTTCTAATATAGTAATATATTAAAATTCTTCATTACCATCAAACATAGCCCATTTGTATGTCAGTTTCATTAGATTTCAAATTGAGTTTTGCATTAATTTTTCAGTAATGATGCCATGAATATCTATATTCTGAACTTGTGATAGCATAAGACCCCAACTACCATGTCTTTCTAAAAGCTAGTACTTATTTTATTTTCTAAGACAAGCAGCAATGATTAATTGCTGTTTATGGATGTCTCCAGGGATCAAGAGTTTTGTTTTGAATATAAAGGTGGCAGGTGGTCTCTCTCCAGCACAATACTTAAAAATTATCACATTCTGTATACAGTAAAAAAAAAGGTACAGTGGCAGAAGGAATACATTTGAAGAAGGCAGAGAGTAACTGAAAGATCCTTGGGTAGCAACATGGAGCAAAGAATCAAGTTTGAGAAACATCAGAGCCTCATTCTAGAGAAATGCACACAAAGAAGAAATAGGGTAACACTCTTCAAATACGTTATAGACAAAGGCAAAAACTCTTTATATCTATTGCTATTAGGTTAAGAAGTTATGAGTCAAAATTCTTTCAGCAGACATTTAGGTAAATTTGAATACAAAACTTTCCGGCTGCAAAGACTGGTAGAGACTACCAAGTTTGCAGAATTACGATTGCTGGAGATTGTTAAGAACATGACACACTAATGTCTGTTAGATTCAGGCACAGTTGGTTCCCTTTCTGTGGCAGTGGACAGATTAGTTTACGTCCTTGGGTCACTTCTAGCTATACTTCATGTGATTCAACAATATAATAAATTCCCCTAATAAGGGGAAAGTTTCTAGATAGTATAATGGATGTCTGGTAACAGCAAACAATTCTGGAGTTGTTTTTTTTATTATTTTTTTTTTTTCTAAAACAGGGTTAATTAACATCAGTGCTTGAAAACTGAAGAGGAGCAGACCTCTATCTGTTATGAACACCTGAATTCCTGAGTTACAGAGGGCATCAATACAACTCCAAATACTTCTGCTTTATAATGAATGGGTAGAGAGTCACTGGTGTCAAAATTAATATTGAGGAAAGAACTGCTCTTACAAGTATGGAAAGGCAGCACTTCAATATTTTCTAAGAAATGGGAAAAGGGTTTTATTACATTTACACCAACTATTTCAATAGTCAACTACAATGGCTCAAAAGTCTCAAAGGAAGATTTGCAAAATCCTGGGCTACACAAATTCCACTGGTGTTTGTGAAGAAAGTGCTTATGAGACTTAAAACATTGTGTAACCATTTTGAAACTTGGCTGATAAAAAAAAAAAAAAACTAGTAGCATTCGATATTTTTGGGCAGTTGATCAGTTGATACTGGAGAAGATTCACTTCCTCAGGGATAAACTTGCAAGTGACTATGACAGTCATTCAGATTAACACTTCTAGCTTTATTTCAGTGAAATGAGAAGGACTTGGAAATCAAGCAGATGCACTTCTAAGTGCCCCTCATCTGAACAAAACAAAATCATTTTAAACTGTCCATCTGCAGCAAACAGCAACAGCTCTGCAGGAGTTCACTGCCTGGAGCCTGGCAACAGCAGAATAATCAGAGATGAAAGCCACCAGGAAGTCAGAATGGCATTTGTTAAGAGTACAACCTACCTACGATAGTTCTGAGGAAATCTGCTTATACTGTCTACAGCCAGCACAAATAGACCATGGCTGTTCAAAATGCCAGCTCTCTTGCTGCTCATATTCAGAAGGAACTGAAGCAAATGGAGAAGTTATGCTCCCTTACGCACTGGGGAAGAGACCACACTCTTTAACCTAGACAGACACTTGAGGAAAAGAAAAACAACCGAGTTTACCTGTAATTGGGTGTATGGAGAATATGCTTTCCTCATCACCAAGGATACTGTATTTTATGCTTTCTCCTGTAAATTTGTGTTCATAAGCTTCTACAGTTAGAAGTGATGTGCCTATGGAAACAACAAGACATTTTCATAATGTCCACTTGATTTTTATTGTAATTTTATATTACATCGAGTGATAGCAGATGCACAGCCAAACACACGTGAACTAGCCTAGCTGCTTATTCACAATTTGTAATAGTAGACAAGAAAAACAAATCCTCGATGACCTTTCACTGTAATGCAACTTCACAGGCAAGGCAGTATCTATCCCTCCTTGCCCAGTAAATTACTTGTCTGATTGCGACTTCATCACCTGCCTAATGAAAGTATAAGTTTTTAACTTCTGTTGATTCCAAACTCACAAGTACAACCAAAATTACCTCTTAACTGAAGTTATATTTGGAAAAGAAATATATATATATATTTCTTTCTAGAGGTGATAACATTGATTGAGTTGAAGGCCAAAATAGACATTGAATATTAAACTCCCTTCCTGAGGTTGTCTGAGAAAGTGTCTTTTTATTCGTGTGGTCCTCTTATTCGGGTTATGCTACCTTTGGTCATTACAATCTAAACTTTTCATGAATTCTTTCAAGGAAAATAGTCCTTTTCGTAGCATGCATAAGAATACGTGTTACTTCTAAATCACTGCAAAGAGGTCCTCTATTTTTCCTTCATTTATCTAAGTTCAATTTGAATTTTTGAGAAATACTTGAAATATTCTTTAAAATTTTAAGTAGCCATTTTCTGACAGATGGAAAACTGAATGTGTCAAAGACAGATGAGTTGAGCAGTATCTGAATTCAAATAAAAAAAAGTAATGATTTAATACAGAGTATAGAAGATGTGAAATAAAAATCCTATTTGAAATAGGATTAGAGGAAAAAAAAAAATCAAACTGAATACATTATCCTAATCAGAATCATGTTAAACAGAATTGTAGCAAGTTTTATTAAAAAAATATCAATATTCCCAAATAACTGCTCTTTTCAAGAGTTATGAAATCTTTTAGCACATACGGTAATTGATTTTTAACCAATTTTAATTGTTTAAATTAATTTTAATTGATTCCATCCAGTTGTGATGGAATTAGGTTACCATACATCCTGCACTCTTCCAAACAGCATAACAGTCAGCTAGCTATTTTATTACATTACAAAGGGCATGCTGCTCACATTCAGTTTTGGAAGGAAGGGCTTTATCTTTAGTGTAAATGTGAGAGGAAATGTTCTTCTTGGTACTGTTACTTATTCATTTTATTTTATTTTAGTACAGTTAGCCACTAATTTTTAAAAACAGGAATTCTTGTTTTATATGCTTCGTAATTTGCTCCTAAAATCTGGCAATTAAAAACACAAACATTCTGATTGTGACAGATAGAGTTTTCTGCACTAGTGAATATATTTATTATAAGGTTTCTGCAAATAAGAAACCTTATAATAAACCTTTCTACCCATCCAACAGATGGATATGAAAATTGTGCGGTTGCTTTTAGCATCTAAAATGGGGATCTTCTGGATGACAGTAGGTTGAATGTTCATTGCTGGGTAACTTTGATTTACAATAGAAGCCAGCAAAATGCAATCATTTACAGCATCCTCCTACCAGAGTTAAAGATAAGAAAAAAAAAAAAAAATGAAGGTCCAGACTGTTTATATTTATCTTCCAACGCTGTCAGCAATCTTTCTGTTCTTTTTGACTGCTGGCTTTAGAAGAAAACCTACCAAAAATACAGCAAGCAGCAGTATTTCCACTTGAATCCATTTTCCAGGGATTAAGTTAAAATGTTGCTCTGGGTCCTCAAATCCTAATACTTCAAGTTTTATATTTTCATGTGATTAAAATTGTTTAAACCTTATTTTTTTATTTTTGGCAAAAAACATGTTTCCTTTGTTTCTGATAAATTTCACTCCTTTAAAAAGTGAACGTTTAAACAGAAAATGACTCCTTTAAACAGTAATTTTTTACAGTTAATTGTGAAAAAAATATGACCAACCTCTGACATCTCCATTGTGATACAAATAAATCCTATACAGATAAAAAGCAAAAGACAGCACCCATCCAGTAGCTTACAACATCGAGCATACTTGACTCAAACACTGCTCAAGCAGAGGTAACAGCATGTCGCACTGAAGCTTCAGCCCCTACAGCATTCCAAATCACAGTGACTTGTAGCTGCCAAGATGTTGCATGCCAAGGTATTGCCTTCACCTGTGGTTCCTCACAGTCCTTTTCTCCCCCTGGAGCTGAAGTTCAGCAGACCCCTTCTTGAGCCATTTCACTGCGCCAAGCTGGTGGAAAATTAACACAGGAGAAAGGGAGCTTTCTGGCTGTAAAGCACAGCGAAATGTCACGGCAAGGATCAGGTCAGCACTGAAGCCAGTATAAGGAAGGATGGCGATGAGGATCACAGCTGAAGATAGATTGGCTTGAAGCGCTACACAACCAACTTCTACATTAGTTAAGACTAATTAGTTAAAGGTGTATGAAGAACAGTTTAAAATGTTTATGCTTCGTTTTTCCATTAAATCACAGACAAATTGCTTTTGAAAGTATCTCATACTGCTTTAAAATATCATGCATACCAACTTTTACTTTATGCCTGCAGACTTGAAAGTGAAGTAGGACAGTTTGGGCACTATTTGCCTACCTGGCAAAAAAAGCTCATAACAATGTTTGTTGTATTATGTGTTTGGACATACAATGCACACCAGAACTGAGCTACCATATAATCTATCCAATTATTTTTCTTCTGTCTTCTGCAGTCAGCCTTGCAGTCTTTTTCTCCTCCTTTGTCATCTGATTCATCCTTGTCCTTATTTCTTGACATCTCTTAATTGCTAATGAAAGAAAAAGCTAACTGAGCACAAAGAGATGACTCACAGAGTAAGAGGCTACATATTTTATATCTATTAGAAAAAAAAAAAAAAAAAAAAAAAGATTCTGCAAATGCAGAGGAGTCAACAAGGTTTTTTGCTGAATCTGTCTTCAAGGAAGTGCTACTAACCATTCAACTGAAAGCTTGGTGAATAATAAGGGTTTCTCTGGGTACCCCCTGGAGAATGCAGAGACCTAATCACATATTGACTGGCTTCTAAATGCAGTTTATAATATTTAAAGACATTAAATATTCATTATTAAAGAAAAAGTAGAAGAACAGGGTTTTCTGAAGATCATTAAACTTGGAGGTCATACACTTTAAGTAAAGAAAATCTGACCATAAGAGCCAGTTCCTGAGATACTTATCTAAAAGACAATTTTAGTCTAAATTGAAACTATGGACCCTTGGCTTTGGCTTTCATTGTTTATATTGTTTTGAGTTTTGATTCTTTTTAAAATAAACTTAGAGCTTTCCCACTCTATTAGTTAAGGCAGAAATAAAATGAGGAGGAAAAGCCACATTTATTAATACCAGGTCTACAAATAATCAGTATGTAATGTAAATCTCCCTTGGACTGAATACACTGCTGCTATTCATACTTGAAGGGGTCCCAGATCACATATATCCTGTAAGCTAACTTCTATGGGAGTTTTAATTATAATCATGCCTTTTTTCCTGAAAAGTGAAGTATTTGATATGCACTTATGCTTATATAAATAAGGAAATACTATAAGCAGAGCAAAGCAAACATTAATATTTGGTAAAATCTTTCATACTCTTAAAAGAATTTGATCATCTTTACAAATAGCCTTTTATTAAAAATACAAACTAAAATTTTGGGATGAAACCCTCTAGCTTACCCTGAAGCTTTGTGAAATTTCTTTTAATCAAAACAACTTAAATCAAATCTGATTTATGTTCTCTATAGATTGAGTGGGAGAATATCTGACTATGGCATTCTGTTACCACAGTTCCTTGGGGTATTTCCATGATTTCAGGCTGGATTGTCTAGCCTGACCCATAAATGTATCCACACTTAGGAAAATTTAGGATCAGATTAGTTTATCAATTGCTGCAAAGTTCTCATTTTCATTTTCTTTCTTTTAACTTGTTTCCTAACAAAACCTATCTTTGCTCTTTTAGTTTTTCTTGAATAGAAAAAAATTTAGATCTTTCCTGATATAATGCAGGATTAGTGCAAATGAATTCAATCTGTCATTAAAAGGCAGATGACAGGGTCTTCATCTTACTCTCCATGGTAGAGTGACAATTAAGTTCCTGTGACACATTCTAAAAATATAAGCTTGCTGCATCAACAGATAGACAAAATTCAGAGTTCAGGGTTTCCCTCTCTTTTGCAGAGCAACACGCAATTAATTACTGTACAGTGCTGACTAATAAAACAGGGTGTATCTGTGACTCGCAGTCAGAAAAAAAACAGGTTTAGGCCACCCAAAGTTACTTGCAAATCCTGGTCAAATTCATGGAATGTCAAGACAAATGTACTTAGGAATTTGTACATTTTTTTGTATTTGAAATAGAAGCCATAAATGAAGCATTGGTTTCACACACACACACAAAAGCAATAATAATAATAAAAAACTTTAATCCTGTGGATTCAGTACTTAGAGTGCTCAGAACACAGTAAGAAAAACGCAAATACTCCTCTGCCTGGGGAAACCTGAATCTACACCTTTCTTATTTCCGGAGGGTGTTGTAACCACCATTCTACTGCATGCTCTTCTATTTCTTGTAGGAAGCTTTGCACTTTTTCCAAAACCCTGCATGCTTTTTTTGACAGACAGTGAGAAAGCAAGATGGATGCTCTAGTCTGGTGGCTTGGTCACAGTTCACAACTTTTTAATGAAATGATTTGCTTTCAGGCTATTTTATCTATGGTCAAAAAAAAAAAAGCCACTTAATCTAAAGTGTTTTTTCACCATATTGCATATTTTTGGCCTGTTAACTGAAACATTATTAATACTCACAGCATTATCTTAATTTTAAAATACACTGTTGAAAATTTGGCTTGTAGTCTCAGCAAGGTACGTAGGAAGAAATGTCTGAGCAATCCTAGCAGTAGTTTCTGCCACAGCCATCTTCACCCTCAGTTCTCTATTCTGTTTGTAATTACCCCTGTATATTGATTGGTTTTCCAAAATTATTAGCACATTTCTTCTTTGCTGATTCCTAATCAAATATATAGGCTGTTATTCAAGATCTAAGAATTCACTAGTCTCACAGTACCCTTAGGATATAGAAGAATATTGCTCTCATTTTACAGAGGGAAATTTGAACTATATAGAGAATAAATGACTTGTTCAAGGTGAACCTCGTGAGACAGATTTTGAATCAAGAATGTAGTCCAGGTCAGACCTCTAAATATGTCTGGTCATTCGTACAGTGGGATTTGTGGGTGGAAAAAAAGGTGAAAGGCCCTCCTTTCTGCCCCTCATTATGATGAAACCATCCCCTGAAGCCTGAAAAAGCAGTTACCATATCTAATCCACAGGATGCACAACTACAAATACACTCTAAATGATAAAAAAAATAAAGCAGTAATTCTCATCATTAACAATTAAAAAAAATAAGTCTGTAAAAACCTTGTGATTTGAGCTGCTTATCTATTGGTAGCAGACTCTACCTAGAGATGTACTGTAGAAGTCTGAATGTTGATGTAATACAGTCTCCAAACTTCTTTCCCCCTTCACCTCACCCTACCCCCTCATTCTCTTTCTGGAAAGTCCAAAACTTAAGTAAGGTTTTACAGTCTCTCTGAAAGCTATTACAGTTCATTAAGGGTTTTGCAAAAGTAAAATAAAATAAAATAAAATAAAATAAAATAAAAACTTGTGTTGCAACTGGTACACACCACTCATCTCATCTGAACTTCAGTGTGTTGACAAGTGAAACAAGGAGTAAGTGCTGTCCACCCATCATTAAAGTCATTTTGCTAAAAGAGTGAAACTAGTGATGCTCAGTGCTTCGCAGGCTGAGGGGCTGGGAACCATCTCTGGTATGGGAGCTTTCTGCTTAATATGAGCAACACCACTGTACACAAACAGCAAACCTGTGTGCCACATAACGCCTCCACTAACAGATTATGATTCTTTTGCTGGTACACCGGCAGAGGGGTATTTGCTCCATCCAGCTTAACTCTTCCCCGCTAATGCACAGGCAGGCCGTTTCCCTATACGATTTGTTACAATTACCATCCCAAATGGAAAGGATCCCAGCAGCTTCAAGAACACAGATGGGGATTTGATACCTACCTGCTGCGCTGTTCTCAGGCACACTTGCTTCATACAAGTTACGGCTGAACGAAATCAGTTCCTCTTGTCCCTCTGAAAAGATAATGACCATGGCTGTGGCTGTTCGAGGTGAGCTGCCTTGATCTGAAGCCATCACAAGCAGCTGGGCACTGAAGTCTTCGTAAGCCAAGGGCTGCTGAAGAACGATGGCACCCGTCATTGCGTCAATCTGAAATACAGTTTCTGGCACCAAACTAAAGACAACAGCTCCATTTGGCCCCAGATCCACATCTTCTGCTCTCACAGTGGCTACCGTCTCGTTCACAGCAGTTCCAGCAGGCACAAAGGCCCTGATAGGGTTCTGCAGAAACACCGGGTCATTGTCATTGACATCATCCACGTGCACCACAACGCTGACGGTGGTACTTCTTGGCCAGTGAGTGCTACAGTCACTTGCCACAGCCCTGAACGTGTACTGGGATTTGGTCTCCCGGTCCAGTGCCTTTGTGGTAACTACGGAACCTGTTACGCTGTCAATGGCAAATGCTCCAAAGGTGTCGTCGATCAGCCGGTATGTAACTTCACCGTTCAGGCCATCATCTTCGTCAGAAGCAAAAAGGTCCAGGATGGCTGAGCCTTCCTCTAGGTCTTCTCTCACGGTGACGTGATACTGGTTCTTTGCAAACAGCGGGCTGTGGTCGTTTTCATCCAGGACTGTTACGTACAACAGTGCAGTGGAGCTTCTCGAGGGCCTGCCTAGGTCATGGCACTCAATTACAAGGGTGAAATTGCTGATATCCTCTCTGTCTAAGGTACGAGTGACCAACAGTTTTCCTGAAGTATTATTTAGTGTGAAGTATTCTCCATCGTTTCCACCTTTCAAACACACAAAATAAAACGATGACAAACAATTGCTTTTGAAAAAGAATCCCGTGTGAATACCACATTAATTGCAATAACGCGATCCAATTGCCAGTGCAGCTGGTGTGCTCATGTGTCTTTCACATATTTTATTCCTCTTATAAGAATTAAAACCTGCATTTCATTTAAATCAGTGGGTGGCAATGACAGTAAATACAGAATATCATATCAATTTACAGAGTGGCTATTTTGCCAGATGCATGTCTTTTTTCCTAAAGCTGCACACCTTATAAAATCTCCTGCAACTATGCTGCTGCACAAAGTGACCTCTTCCCAACCTTAGTTATGAATTCCAGAAACCTATAAAACATTGCTGACGATTGTAATTACGTGCTCCTTGCTCTCTTCTACAAACCTGTCTCTTGGAAGTGTTGTGCAGGACCTTGATTTGCGGGGGAAGGTAAATATGAAGAAGTTTACAGAAGAAAACTTAGCATTTTTAGTAACAGTGAATGGCATACATACTTTATAACATGTAGAAAGACCATTAAAGGTAATTAAAGGTCATTAATTATCATGAAGTTAAAACCAAGAAAACAAAGGAATTCTTAACTGCTTCTTCAAAGAAAAATTTGTTGGCTGTTACCACAGTAGCTATGTGCCTACTTTTCAGCTATTGCTGAGAGACACAAAGCAATGTAAGCACAGCATGCTTGTATTTCTGCACAGATTTTACCGGAGGCTTTGAACAGCTGTGGAGCTTACATTGGCATAGTGGACATGTGGAGAGTTTGACAACATGAAAACTAAGTATAACTTTAATTGGTGAGTGAAAGAAGCTCTCAAGAAATAAATTTAAAAAATAATAATAATAAAATCAGTTAGTCCTTGTACTTATTTACAAGGGTATATTTACATTCAGTACTTCCACAACTATTACAAAAGGGACAAAACTATGCTTTTGTGATGAATGCCTTCTTCCAGCATTTGATTGTTTTTGTTCTTCTGTTCTGTACTTTTTCAAATCCAGAAAACAGACTGAAAGTGTGCTTGAAAAGGGCTTATTAATGCTGACAAAGGAGTGAAAGATTATTTTTTTTTCCTCTCTACATAAAAGAAGGATGTGGGCAAGGCAGAAGGTAGTCTAAAACCTGGATACTTCTGTTTACATGCTTCCTGATTTATACTAAGAAAAATGACAGGGTATGACTTACCAATTATTTGGTATCTTAGAGCTCCATTATTGCCAGCATCCATATCTACACACCCAGCAACATAGACTAGTGAAGGCTGTTGATTCTCTGGAATATGAATCCCAGAGACGGGAAAGAGAAACTTGGGAGAGCAGTCGTTTTCATCCAGCACTTTGCAGATAACTGTCACTGTGCTTGATAGTGACGGAGTTCCACCATCTCGAACCAAAACTAAGGTTAAAAAACAGAAAGCAAATTTTGTACAGAGGGTAGGCGCAACAAGGGATACTCTTGAGCAATATCAGAACAGTAGACTTATTTGCATTATACAAAAAGCACATACTCTCTTGTTCCGGAAAATACTTCCACTTCCATCTAATCCAGATGGCAAGAAGCGAATGTAATGATTATGGCAACACCACATCCATTCTCACCTCCCATTTTACAAGCAGTCCCAGGTATTTCACACTGTTACCTTTAATACTGAAAAACTCCTGAGTTTCCCTGTCCAGTGATAAAGCTGTTGTGAGTTCTCCATTGTCTGAGTTCATCCTAAATTTTTCAGATCCAGTTCCTGGCAAGATTTCATACTGAAGCAAGGAATTTCGTCCTTAAAAGCAGAATGGAAGTGTTAGTAAAACCGAGACGCTCTCCTTACAGGCTCTCTTTATTTTCCCCCCACGTTCTGGGAAATGGATTATGGATGAAATTATCATTTTTAATGCAGTGATTAACTGCTTCTTCATTAGCACAAGAGATTAAAATTGGATCTTCAAAATCCGTGTCTAGCTGCTGCATTGTGCCTAATATGTTGCCTGCCGCTCAAAGTGACCCCAGCAGCATTTCTCAGCATCCAGGGCGAGTCTCCAAGCAAGCTGACATATCGTTGTGGTGTAATACAGCACTAGCTTAGAACATGGAATCTGTGAATCTGTCATGTGCTCTCCCTGAGGTAATTAATTATTTCTCAACAAGATGTCAGGCAGTGCACCAGGCTGGTCTGGCAGCTCTGTTTCTCCAGTTTCTTCACTCAGAGCCAATACAAGCATCTCTATAAAGTATGATATGGAATAGCATAAACATCCAGAGAAAGCATCCACTTCTTGGCATGCCCACAAGTTCTAAGTATTTGTAATATTGAGCAGGCAAGTGCCTAAGTCCCATCAGGATTCATAGGGTAGGCATTTCCTAGCTGTCTTCAATACAAATGCCAACTTGGTGGACATTCCCACAGCACATCTCAGGCCTCAGACTGCTCATGCTCATAGCCAACCTCTGAAATGATACTGGTTGCTTTTGTGAAGTCTTGTAGAATTTCCAGAAGGATTTAAAGATTTTCCCTCCCTCAGTGCTTTTCTGAATGCCATCTCCAATCAGTTCCTGCTTACACCTACCATTTGTATACAGTATACAAATATTCTTCCTGTCCCTCTCTAGGAAATACTGGGCTAAAACTGTATAGGCCTTTACAACTCCTTCTTCCAAAGCTGCCTGCGTTGAACAAGAAATGGGATTCCACATTCCTACAAGTTATGATCATTTTATAATTTATTTCATATTTCATGTAGTTTCAACGCCCATCAGAGGAAAATACAATGTAATCTCAGTTACAAGATTGCTAATGAGTTTAATCCTACATTATACTTAAAAGGCAGCAACCACTCATCTTGTACAACTGTGCTCATTCATTTGCACATTTTTCTGTTTCATTCATTTTTTTTTATTTTTATTTTTTTTTTCACACAATAAGCAATCTTTTGGTCACACAGAGACAGTTAACGCACCCAGAAAACTGAAGTACTCCTGTTAATAATATAACTGCTATTCCACGATAACACTGCATCCCTGATCTCAGCTACAGCAGCAGAAAAGAGGATGGTCTGCACTGGAGTTGATGGAGAAACACCAAAGTGAGAAAAGAAACAGATTCTACAGTTTTGATGCCCGTAACTGCCTTTGTTTGCCTTTGAATAGCTTTGCTAAGTAGTTGACAATGCTACTGAAATTTGATTGAAGGAATTATTACTGTTATCTGCATCTAAACCAATTCAAGGAAGAGACATATTCATGAAAATACACACAAAAAAAAAATGAGTTACAGAAATCCTTCCAGCTTTCTGGAAGAAAGGAGGACAATCATGGCTGCAGGGACAACGAAGGAGAATATCTTGAAAACTTGATATTACCAACACAGTCTATCAACTCTCAACTACCTTAAAAAGATGTTTGCAACTTTGTCTGCATTCATCCATCCTTAATTACCAATATGCTACAGGCAGAAAAACTGCATGCCTGTATGCACTGCCAAGAGAAGAGAGTGATGACTCTATGCATTCATGCGCCATGGGCTTGACATAGCTGCTGACACATCTGCACTTAATCCAACCTGGATTAAGGTTAACTGGTTACTCGTAACTGGTTACTAGTCACATTTTGGGGGGCTGAAATTATAAATTGGAATGAGCAATTGAAGACGTGTGTTTACTTGCATCACACAGTTAGATGTTGGCCTTGGGGCAAGTGGAGAGCTCCCACACTGTGTGGAAGACTTATATAAAATGAGGAAAGGCAGGGTTGCAGTAAGTACAACTGCAGGCAGTGAAACAAGAATTTTCATGTATCTATGTGGTAGAAAAAAAAATCTGTATAGGCAAAAATTTTAGCAGTGATTTCCACAAAAGACCTTTTGAAGTGGCAGCAAGCTTAAAGCTTGGGTCAAACACAAAGTAGATGACAGCTGCTTGCTCTTCCCTTCACAGATAATACATAAAGTAGAGAAACAAATAAAACCAAAAGGTTGATGATGGCTGCAATTGTCAGTAAAAATCATTCCATCATTACTCCCCGTGGTCAGTCAGGGAACATATGAGGTGAAAGAAACAATACAGGGAGGAAAGTCCTCTTCTGAGACTGGAAATATTACTGAGATTTGAATTGCAACTTAAAGAGCAAATAAAAATGATGTTTAAAATGTGATGAAAAAGGAAAAAAAAGAATATCATGAGAGCAGTTGTCTTACTCAGAAATTATGTCCCAAAAGGATAAGAAAAGTTAGTTATGTTATATTTATATGGCGCCCATATAAACCTTTTCTTACATTACGAGCATCATTTCCAGTATTTGGAACAATACTGCAACATAAATATGAGATTGGGCCAAATCATTAAAATGTGAGAAAAAGACAACAGAAGGGCTCTGATTACTGGAAAAAAAAGTATAAATTAAAATATAATTAATAATAACAAAAATAAACAACCCCCCCAAACAAAACCCAAACAAAACAGGAAGGACCCATCAGCTCCAACATTGCTCCAGCCTAAATTGCCTGTACCACCAGGTGCACACTGGCCAGCCACATGCCACCTGGTAGACCTAGAGCGCCCTTCCTCTCCACCCTGCCAAGCCAGTCCCCTTCCCTCCTACTAATGGCTCCCAAAATTTCCTTTCTGTTGTATTTCCCACAAAATGTGGGAGAAAAGAACATAAGGGATGGAGAAAGGAAACAGAGGAATTAAGGAAATTCTCATTCCTTTTCTATATTACCTAGCAATTTTTAACACCAAATTCTGCCTTTGTTTTGTTTTTAAAGGGTGATGCATAAAAGATGGAAAGTACGTGGAAGAGTGAAGGAGACAGAGGTAGACAGTAACACTGCTCAACTGGCATGAAGATGTTCATATATAGGACTACCCACTCCTTCCTAATTTCCAAATACTTTACATAGTTGTGGAGAAATAGCTCTCCCATACAGCATCTCTGCTGAGCTGTGCATCTCACAGCAGCCTTTCATAATCAGTATGTGCTCTACTTTAAAATGGTAAATCTTACTTGAGACACAAGATGATTTTGCTCACAAGTTTTATTTTTTGGATAGCACAATCTTAAACCATTCACAAGATGTGCAGAAATCCAACTCATGTTAAATAGAAAGTCATTCACAAAGCTGAGACAAGTTTTAGGTCAATTGCAGCAATATCCACATATTTAATTATTTCGTCAGATTTTATTTTACTACAAATCACAAACTGTGCAACTGCTTCAGGTTACACCAACTGCATATGCTGTGTTTGGTAGTCCTGAAAGTATGATTATCTCCAGCACACAGACCACCTGTAGCATCACATGTATTTCAGATATTCCAAAAGAACAGGTAGTTGAAGAACTGGATGGAGTTTTTTATTTGCTCAGCAAAGACTCACTCACATTTCATCATTTTCTGTGAGCTTATGAACCACGCTTTTTACTAATCCATTTCATGTATGTTTGAAAAACAGTGCATTAATATTTTTAGGTATGTAAAATCATATTTGAAATCCAGAGTGGTTTCCAAAATTCCTCCACAGCTCAGCTACCTGGAAAATCTTGGATGACAGTGCCCCTCTCTGGTCAGAAGAGATTAGTGCATATTTACTGGTTCTCTTACAAAACCAGGACCCTATCTCATAACTTTTAAAACTATTCAAAACTGACTGAGAGAAACAAAATGTTGAAATATTAACTCTAATGGAGATAAACATTGTTTCCTCAGTTATAACCAGAATACTCTGGCTATTTTCACATGAAATCTAGAGCATGCTGAGCTATCCATATCACCCCAGCACTCCGTTTATATTTAATATACTAATCAGGCAGCAAGATTTGATCAGTCCACAACGTTCACAATAAAATTTATAGCAAAAGGACTGAAATTACCTGTGTCTCTATCCATAGCTTCCACCTTTATGACCAGCTCCCCTGGATCCTGGTTTTCACGAATGGCAGTCTCATAAAGTTGCTGCAGAAATATTGGTCTCTCATCATTCACATCAAGAACAACAATGGTCAGAACCTGAGTTGCAGAGAGAGCTGGGCTGCCATCATCAATAGCCATGACCGTCAGACTGTAGCACTCCTGAACCTCACGGTCCAGAAGCTGGGCTGTATTCAGGAGTCCTGTTATAAAGAAAGGAAGCATTAAAGAAGTGCTCTGCTCCAGGTTAGGATGCTAGTTCCAGCACTCACAGCTTCAGTGTAGCATCGCAGTGCACTCTGTGCCACTGTTGCAAGGCTTCCAGACTTTGGAGCAGATCATTCCCTTTGGAGTCACCCAGAAATACTCATTTTGACATCAGGAAAAATTGGGATTCATGGAAATTGAAGTGAAGTTGCAGTGAAGAGATTTCTTTTTATTTAACTTTTGGCTTAAAAGTTGTTACTTATCTTTATTTTCTTTGTGCACATCAGTTCTACAATTAGCAGCTCTACATATAGCATCTACACATATTAAGGTATGTACATATAAATGCTTTAAGTGTGCATTATGTAAAAATCTGAGTGAAGTATTTCACTGCACACACATTTTTCCCTGCTTCCCTCAGTGCCCTAACTGGAAGGCATTTCAGTGTACATCTGCACAACACAGTCGCAGTGCCATCCATAAATTCTGAGCAGAGTCTCACTGAGCATGCATATTGAAAGTAGCACCACCATGCTCGTGTGGTGCTCAATAAGTCATGAAGGGTAAAGTACCACAGTAATGTGGTATTTTAGTATCGCACTGTATATACTCCCAAATATGACCATGATAAGCACAGTTTACAGACTGTAGACAGTAGGAGTTACAGTACCTGTGATTTTATCCAGTATAAATGATTTGTTTTCATTGCCTGAAATGATGTGATATGTAACTTGTCCGTTTCTTCCCTCATCAGGATCCTTTGCATTTATGCGGTGCACAAGGAAGCCCACCTCCGCATCCTCCATGACGTAGGAAAGAGATGAAGACATGAAACTGGGACTGTTGTCATTGATATCTAGAATAACAATTTTTGCAGTCAGGGAATCAAGTCTGCGATCAGCCATGTTTGTTGTCTGGTCTGTGGCAGACACTGTAAGGATCACAGAGCGAGTAATCTCCCTGTCCAGTGGAAATGCTGTGACCAAGGTGCCATATGAAGGGTGAATAAGAAATGGATTTTCAGCCACGCTACTCATTTCCACGGAATACTGTATTTTGCTGTTCAGAAAACTACCATCTCCATCTTTTGCATTGAATGTGTAAACCAGAGTCCCAACAGGTACATTTTCCTCTATGCCAATCACTATGAAGTCATCTTGAAAACACGGGGAATGGTCATTCCAATCTTCTACATCAATACTGAGGAACACGGTGTTATTCTGTGGAGGATTATTATTGTAATCCTTTATAAGAACTTGTAAAAGGAAGTGTGAAGCTGTTTCATAGTCAAGTTCCTTGGAAAGAAAAAGGTCTCCTGTCAAACTATCTAATTCAAAATGAACATCATCAACATCTTCAGCGATACTAAAATACAGCTTCCTGTTAGTTGCTAGGTGATTACCAGGAAGCTTTACGGAAGTCAATACTTGTGCAGGTCTAAAGTTCTCAGGTATGACCAAGTGCTTGAAATCTTGAGAGAAGACAGGCCTCCCTGGGGGAAGTGGAATTACCTATAACAAAAGCACAGAGACTGCCATATTTTCCCATTGTTATTAGAAGTAGTGTAATGAAATTTTTTTTCTTGACAGTTTAATTATTTATCATTTATGGCTATGTAATTATACTAACTATGCCTCAAAGCCAAAAAACAAACTTGACATGCTCTAGCAGAGTTCAAACAGCCCTTGGCTAGTCATTCCATAATTCTCCCTTTCACTCCCAGATGAAAAAATAAGGGACAAGATAGTCTATCATCACATGACTTGCAAGCATCCAGACGGGAGCCTCCAACACTGCTATCTCTGCCCCTGCTCCAGAGCACTTCAGCTCCCTGGGACAGCATCTCAGCACTCACACAGATGGATTGGATAAAGGAAGCACAGGGTGCTATGCTATACATTTTGCCGAACACAAACGGCTCAGG
Organism: Oxyura jamaicensis; assembly: GCF_011077185.1. Classification (NCBI taxonomy): domain Eukaryota; kingdom Metazoa; phylum Chordata; class Aves; order Anseriformes; family Anatidae; genus Oxyura; species Oxyura jamaicensis. Next base: position 51,181,506 of record NC_048896.1, on the reverse strand, counting down.
CTGTGACACAGGAGCGTGCAGAGGGCCATAGCCAGGTAGACCTGCTGCCTGCAGGAAGAGCATAGGCTGCATTTCACACCCCCGTGCAGAGCAGCCCTCTGTGAACCAGCACAAGTGAATGAGCTGTCCTTGCACAGAGAGAGAATTCAGAAGAGGTATTAATAAAGCTGAGAAACAACATCTACTCCAACAGATGTTTTAGCTTCTATCTGTCCCGCTTCCAATCCCTCCTGAAATCTGCTTTTCATTCTGCCTACCTGGATATTTTCCTTCTCTTTTCCAATGTTCGTAAAGACCTCCTACTAAAGCACAAACATCATCCATTTGCAAGACAACCCATAATATTGTGTCTTCAAAACAAATCAAAATGAATTTGGCCTCTGATTTCCTCACTCAAAGAAAAGGAGTTAGACTAAAGAAAATTGAGACAATACACTTATTTCCAAATTTTTCCTTTTTTCATTTTATTTCCCTAGGTTCTCCCCAGACTGCTTTTTTATTTTTTATTTTGTTATTATTTAAAATAAAATAAGTATGCAGTGGAGTTTTTCTACCTGTACAATACGAACAAGTACCTGGATGAAAACAGCAGTGTGTCCTTGAAGGGAAGGCATCCCCTGATCCCTGGCAATGACTGTCATTCTGTAGTTTGATCTCTCAGTATATGACAGAGACCGGGTTGTTCTCAGCTCCCCACTGACAGCATCAATCTGGAAGCATCCTGCACCTTCTTCTATAGGGGAAAAAAAATGGGTATCAGTTATTACAGATCTCTTCAGCTTGCCAAATGCCTCCATGGCACTGAACATGGTAATTAACAAGTAAGAAGGAGCAGGACAGAAAGGAAAGGGAACTCTTGCAGACATTTGGATTTCACAGGCTTATTTGGTTCAACTCATTGAAAAAATAATTATTATAACCTGTTTACTCTGGATTTAAAAATTCAGGGAGAGAAACACTATGGAGTACCAAAGCACCTGCTCACTTCTGTACTGACGTTGCTCACATTAATGGTGTGTGCATCAGGAATGCAGCAGACACCCCAGGACTGCCACTCCTGTTTCCAAACTAAGTTTGGCAAGCAGGGCCAGAGAAAGCCTTTCTCTCTGAAGTGACATGAAGAGTCAGTTAGGTGGTGCTGGATACACAGTTGGTTCACATCCCTGGTGGACTACGAGTCAGCAGAGATCCCTCTACCCCTAAAACAATGCAACCACAGCAAAGCAGCCTGCGCTGCCTCTGCTCTGAACAGGGAGACATCTGGGGGTGACTAGCATCTTACACTGATTTGTTCCAAAGCAACATGAATATTGGAAATTACATTTTCATCCATCACCCAGGACTGGCCTCATGCTAATATCTGGCAAGTTCTAATTAAAATTACTACAAGTAGTTGCATCACATAATATTTATTTCAGTTTCAAAGAAAAAAAATCTACCACAGAAGAGTAAAAAGGTCTTTGCAATTTCTCCTCCACGTTTAGGGAGCACAATAGAAATCACTCTCCAATTTTTAGTAACATTGGAAAATATCTAGTATTTGATGTACATTACCAGAAACCGAGAAAATCAAATTTGTCCTAACTACTTCTCTCTTAAAATAGTACACAAACAATTTTGCTACATGAATTTTTAGTAAGGTGTGCTGGTGGGTTAAACAAAGTCATGTAGCATAACAGCTGCTATTCTAATAAGCAACTGTGGTAAAAAATAAATTCAATGCAGATGTAGTACAGAAAACACAAATAAAAAACCTGTATTTCCATAGGCACCTAAGCAAGCATGAAGCTGTTTATATTCTCCAAATCTGCACATGAAAATTAGTTAGCTGCACATATAAGTGTTCATTCATATACCCAATCACATTGCCTCCGACTGCAAAATACTTGCACCTGTAGAATTTGAACAAACACTCAGCTCTCTAGTTAGGAAACAGAATTTTGACAATCTACAAATAATTTTTCCCAGCTTTGTTCTGTTATTTTTGACTGACTGTAGGTTTTTAATGCTCCACGAGTCCCTTCTGGGTTGACTCTCACAGTCTGGAACAAAATGAGGAAATTGCCAACAAAAGGAAGCAATATGTAGTGACAATACAGTCTCACATTCTGCATTGCAATAGTTTCAATATATTAATGCTGCCATATTACTGTTTTCATATATTGCTTTTGGTTACTTTTCAATTTTAGGTCCCAACAGTACATCTACATGCACAGATATGCTATTTTGTCCAATATAATGCTTCATGGACCAAAACCCTAGCTAAGCAAAACAGCAAAGGAGATATGACAAAGAGAACACAATGTGAAATGTATGCAAATATTTTTAACATTTTGCTAAAACTGACATTTAAAATAATTGATAGTGAGAGCTAACAAAAAAAAAAAAAAAAAAAAAAACAGAACGGTAAACAGAAGTGCATGGAAATCATTCCCCCCCCACCTTTTTTTTTTTAATCAAAATAGATCCATAGTTACAAAACTGAGCCAAAATAGAATATAGAAAACAAAAAAATACTGCACATACATAACTGCGGTCTGAGCCAGAAGCTACAAGGATTCACCACTGCTCCAGCAGTAACTGAGGATGGTCAGTATCGCTACTGTAAAGACCAATACTCATTTTTCTATTTGACGTAACAGAGCATATAGTTAAGGTCAACTGACACAGGCATCATTCAGAGCTTCAGGAGGGCTGATGCTTATCTGACAGGAGAAAGGAATTTACATTTCTGAATACCATAAAAGAACTGCTCAGAAAAGAAACTACCGTAGTGTTACTCATTAGAGATTATCATTCTAAAATCCAAAAATTGCTTGAAACCATCAATTTAGCACATTTTGCTGGAGACTTAAGTAACAAGACAGTCTGCTCACGTTGGAAAGAGACTGTACAACCAGAGCCCTTCAGAACCTCTATTACGGAATTGTTTCTTATTTTCATATTTTTACCTGGTACTGCACTATTAAGACATTCAAAGCTGAAATGTCTCGTTTTTATTTTGCTAATATTTTTATCAGTCTATTTTTTATTTTCCTCATGGACAATTTCAAAGTGGAGACATTTGATTTTAAATAAAAATATCAAGAAAAAAAATCTTGCCATGCAATGGATTCATCCACAAACAGCTTAAACAGCATTTTATGCTATATTCTGATGCTAAACCATTTTATTCAATTTTTGAATTTCAAAAGCCTACTTAAACAGCCAATCTTGTTTTGCCACTGATTTAAGAGATGAAACATGTTAAGAGAACAGACAGATCACTTTAAAATACTTTTGCTCAAGATAACAGAGGGCAAGTGGATGTAAGTCCTTGCTTGATCACTTTCTAAATACATTCCAAATACATTCCTCCACTTTATTTTTTTGGGAGCTCAAAGCAATGAAAAAGGTGTTTTTAAGTTTTATGCTCAAGGAGTTGTTTCTCTGAAAGCTTGTGCTCCCTGCGCTTACAGAAACATTTGCCCAACTTTCATCTCTGTAAGTCACCTGAATTAGGCAACTGTTCCTTTTATCATACATCCTAAGGGCTTCCCTTAATGCATAAAGAAAAAAAGAAGTATGAGACAAATAGATCAGAAAAGAGATAGAGAAGAGCAGACAAGCCATGGAACAGAAAAATATATATGTCAGTGACTAGACTGTAATGCCACCACAATTTCTTCTTGTGCTTTTAACTCTACTCAAACCTGCCAATAAACCAATACACTATTTCACTCAGGTTTTCTAACTCTTCATTGCCTGACCTGTCCACCAGGCTTTCATTCACTTGAGTTCTCCAAAGACCAGGCACTTATTCAACTCTGTGCTCTCAAACACAACCACAGAATCCGCAAATTTCGACAAAAATATTGCAATGCAGTGTGTGGCTGTGAACCTTGGGAAAACATTCAAGCCTTCCAGGAAGACTGGCACTCAGGCAAAATGGCCCAAAAAGCAGACAGAAAGCAGCATGAGATTTTTCCACCAAAGTAGCAACCTCAGTATGCAGTCACATACATTTTTGCCTAATTTCCCAAAGAAACATATTTTACATAGTCTTTAAAATACTTGGTGCCTTGGCCATATCATTGTCCTTTGAGATAAAATTAAAATTGTTTTTCTTAATAGAAAAGAGGTAAGCAGTGCCATGGCTCTGAAATAGTTTGAACACTGTGGGGCTGCTGCAGAAACGTAGCCCTCCGCCAGGCTCCCTGCATGATGCTTACACAACACCCTGGAGTGAATCGCAGATATTGGCTTTTCACTTGTCTACAGACATACATTCAACACTTGCCAGTTTGTGTCTTAGCAGTGCAAACTAGTCTTCTCGCAGCACTCTAGTGGTCAAGTTTTAACGTATTTGCAGAATAGGTCCAAAGGCAATCGTAAGAGCCTCTACTTCGCCAGCGCTACACTTAGCACACAAGCAATCATTTATGATGCACTATAAATACAGGCTCGTTTCTGGTATAAGGGCTATAATATAATCTATTGACAATCGTAAAGGCAGCCGTAAGGGATAACAAACATAGCTGGGATTTACTTCCTTCTGAATTAGGTAATTAGTGATACTACAAAAGTGAGGGGTATGACCATATGATCATGCATTTCCAGACATGTGACCATGCAGGGATGATTCGTTTTCATTTTCTTGGAAAAGAAAATCAGCTTTCACTCTGGAAGTTGATTTCTCCCAACATTTTTATTTATTTTTTACCTTATAGATTTTTTCTTGTATAATTTGCTGACATTTGTTACTAGCCCTCCTGTACAGCTTAATCTATTGTTTCTATTGTTATCTATTGTTACATTTCTTTAAGGTATTTATTTTTCTCCAGTCCTCCAATTAACCTGATAACTGTGTTTAGTAAATATGGCTTTAAATCAGATCATATTTCTTCCTCAAATTTTAGCACTGAACAGTGTCCCCGAAGTAGAAAATACTATTTTAAATATAAACCAGGCAAGAACTTCACCATGAAACAAACAAGCAGATGTTAAAGGCTGTAAGCCAACCAAAAACAATGACAAAAAATAGTATCAGAGAAGTTCAGCTGTTTCTGGATTTGTTTATCAGAAAGATATCTAGTTCCAAGACTTAGAGAGCTATTTTAGTATTGTTTTTGTTGTTGTTTATTTTTGCTGCTGTTTTTATCCTTTTGTCATTTCTAGAAACAGCATTTACAAGACCAGTCATATTTTGTGTTGCTAGTCATTTTTATATTTTGAATTCTTTCTCACAGAGGGAATTCAGTGGCTCTACAGAGAAGCCATAAGAAAATCCAGTGTGCTGTTTGAAGGAAGGGATACATTGAGATTTGCAGAGAGGAAGTGACCCCTTAAGAACTCTTCCCATGGTTGCCGGTTTGTATCCAAACAAAGGTTTGGATACTACCGATTCTGCAGTTTCCTTTTTTCTTCAAAATCCATTTGGAAGAGGTGGTCACTTGTATCCAAATTAATGCAATAAAAATATGGCAATAAAACTGAAGACTGATTACCTAAATACATTTCAACCGCAAAATTTTCAATACAGCTGTTAAATGTCTCATTTCTTTAAGCATCTCTTGGTGGATGAGAGCAGAGTTGGCTCTCTGGCCCCTGTGAATTTTGGATCTTAAAATCCTTCCATTACCCCACAGAAGTCCAAAGGGTACATAAAGACACAGTATAACGCAATCCAGAGGAATCTTTCAGTAATTTCACCCTTGGCAAGAAGAGGCTTCAGACTCTCTTTCCCTCAAAGACTGAGGAGTAAAGTAATTAAAGATTGAGGAGTAAAGGAGTAAAGCTTTATGCTATTTTGTTCTTTATTCGGCAGCAACAAATAATCATAATGAGTTTAAAGCAACTGAGCACCCATTTGCACTCTGCCTAAGGAGGAAAGAACACCTGAGAAAACCTGCTGAGCAGGCAGAAATATTGGAAATGCTTTCTTTCTCTGATGAAACAGTGTGTTGAATGTGAAAATTATCACAATGATACACCAAGCTTAAAAGACATTGATTGCAATAAGCTGGTAAAATAGAGCAGGTACAAAATATAAGAAAGTTCAGTTCTTGGCATCTTTTGCTGTTTTGAACCAGTAACAAATTAAAACAGGAGGAAGAGACATTTTCCTCACTGTTTGCAGATGGAAGTCTCCCCTGTGTAAAAATGCAGTAAGTGATACCTGACAAAAATTGATGATAACATCTATGTCTCTTACCAGTATCCATGCCTCAGTCCCGCTCACATTCTCATTTAGGACTACTCTGCTCTGATTTCACTGCCAACAAAGTTGGGTGCTACACATCGGAGTTCAAGGAAAAAATAAAAAGAAGTGTTTTTAAGCAGCTATACTACGTCAGGCTAACACGAGACTAATAAAAGGGTGCAATATGAACTAAAAACCACAAGCCTCGTTGTTTGCCCAGATTATCTGCTGATCCTTCTGATCTCTGTCTCAGACTGTCAAGAACCATTCTTCTAGCAGGAAAATTTTCAGTTGGTCATGGGAAAAGGGAGATCATCTTTCCTTTCTGATGTTAAACAACTTACTGAAACACTACACTGTACCGTTCAAGATCATGGTCTTAATCCTTTGTTAGTGCCGTCTGAATGCTCTCTGGCTGGCCACAAAAGCAACCAAACCCTTGGGAAAACATGGCAGTGGGGAAGGAAGAGAAAGAAGGAAGCTCCCCGTGCCTCCAGAGATGCTTAATTAGACACATAATGGTCCTCTTTCCTATTTACACAGGCACCATGGAGACGAGAGACATGAAATCCCGTGGGTATACACGCCACTTTGAAAACTCTATTTCATTGCATTTTTGCTTATGAATTCCACTTTAAATTCTTACCTGATTCTATTGAATATAGTACGACACCATTGTTCCCAGAATCAAAGTCCTTTGCAAAGATAGTGGTGATAAGTGTTCCTGATGGCTGCCCTTCCAAAACCTGTCATCAAGCAATTTATAAATAACTTACAAACACAAACGCAACAGCAAGCCTTAAAACAAATTCATTCCCTTAGCACAAAAGTATAGTGCTGCTATGTTTTATATTTTAGGGATGCTTATTCTCAGCGCAAATAACATTTCAGAAAAAGGTTAACGCAGTTCTAGCAACCCCCTTTTACTGTCTGCATATATATATAGCATATATTGCTAATTCAAAAATATATATGTATTAATATAACAGACTTGGAGGTCAAATTAAAAAAAAATCCACTACATGCATAAACAAAATCATATACACATCCTTTGTATCTAGCAGTCTACAAGGCTGAAAAATCATTTTGCAAATTTTGAAGGTCCCAAATATACCAGGGTCTAAATTTAGAATCTGCTATGTCTCTGTTTCGGTGTTATACTGTTTCTGTTTAATGATTTTTCAGTTCTACAGCAAAAAGGCAATTTAAAAACTTTAGGGGTGATAAATTATTCATTTCACATTGATCAAAAAACTTCTGGCTGGTAGATGCATCTCAATTAATTAACCTTAACTGAATCTCAGTTAGATCAGGCGTTGCAGGCAACGTGCTGGGCAGGCAGACTGGAAGACGTCTCATTGTGACCGACTGCTTCACTCTGCAGTGCGCCCAGGTAGCAGCCTGACCGCAGGCACTGCAAGAAGCGCAGACTGTCCGGAATGCAGACTGAAACCCATTTTACAGTTTGCGCTATTGCCACAGGGTGGTGCTCAGAACAAGCCCTGCACTACGCAGCACAGGCTGGCCAAGGACTGCTACAGACCTTGGCGCTTAGCTCTTTTCCAGGTGCAACCTGAGGGAAAATAGGCTTGTTGTCATTGACGTCCATCACCGAGATGTACACAGTTGCTGTGGCATTAAGTCGCGGTGAGCCGTGATCAGTCACTAGCACAGTTAAGTGGTGCTGAGCTGCTTTTTCATGATCTAACGCAACGCAGTTTATAATTTCACCTGAGGGACAAAGAAAATGAGGGAGAAAGGGAGTTACATATTATTATGTGTTAGCACCATTCTTATGACATGCAGTAATTATATGTCTTTTGATACACCTTGCTGCTGATATTAAACCATAGTTTTCCAAGCTCCAACCCATAGAAGTGTTTTGTCAGTCAAAGTGTGTGCTTGTACTTCAGTACTACATTACATTCTTTACCATACTCTAGGTAGCCCCAAGCAAAGGTATAAAACATTTCAAACCAACATACTGACCTTCCAAACAAATCCACCTGTCCCTTTCTTCATCACATTTCAGGACAGATAATCTATTAGTACAGGGTTTTAACTACTGATAAATGGAGTTTACTATGGCCTTGGGTTAGGAAATTCTCAGTACAACATCTGTAAGTTAATCAGGAAGCTTTATGTCTCCTACACATTTTGGTAAGCCCAGTAAATAAATCTGACCAAATCTCATCCCCATCTGCTCAACCACACTCAAAATAGCTGAAGATTTGTGGATGACCAAAGTCCTTCACACAGATAATCACATATTAAGATGATCTTCATTAATTCCTTTGTTTGCCTTTAAATTTCCATAAATGCACCCAATGAGCTGTTCTGAAATGACAATTTTGAGATTTATAGAAAGAAAACCTACAAGAGCCTCTTCACTGCCCATGAGAACAGAATCTCTGGGAAACGGTCAGATTTCTGCTCATTACACGTTTTGCCGAATTGCATTATATTTAGCACCCGCATTCCTTACTGGATTCCCCTCCTTTGGGCTTTCAGTGTTGTGTTCTGCATCATTACACTGCGTGGATATAGTATCTATCACACAAGGCATTTGGGATTCACTGCAGAGTACACAGTGTGGTGAATAATTTCTCTCAGCCAACCTGTTTTTGTGGTAGCCTGTACAACATGAACTCCATTTGGATGTAGCTTGCAGAAGCTTTCACAAATGTTTTAAAACATTAACTGTCAAATATCATAGTCACCCTTATAGTTACTTATGGCTGATCTGTACTTTTCAACTTTACTTGATCACAGGCAACTAAGTTCCTCATATAATCTATTGAAGCTATAATTTAAAACTCCCTCTTTTAATTTGGTACAGTCAGAACTTATAACCAAGTGGTCAGAATGAAGCCATGAAAAATCAGATCCTAAGGGTTAGTTTATCCTTCATCAACATGTATTAGATTTATTTCACTCCCCAAATTTTGAAGCTTTTAGTTAGAATATTCATGTACCAACCCGAGATTCACAGCAGTTCCTGAAAGCTTTACGCTATTTCCATTCCCTTAGGGAGGGCTGCTTTCCAAAAGCAATATTAGGCAGATTACAAATCATAAAAACGCTACCTGTGTTGGAATTCATCTTGAAATACTTTCCATCAGACAGGAGGAAATAGGAAAGTTGTCCATTTCTTCCCGAGTCTTTGTCAACAGCTGTGACAGTGCCAACCACACCCCTGGGGACTGGATTTTCTTCCACTTTGAAGAAGTAGCTCTCAGGCATAAACATGGGGGAATTATCATTTTCATCCAGGACATTAACTATTACTGAGGTACTTGCATTTTGCATGGAGCTTTCATCCTCTGAGGTGCTGACCAGGGCTCTAAAACTTAGTAACTGTGCATATTCATAGTTCAAACGTTTCCGAAGATAAATCCAGCCGGTATCAGCTCTGATTCCAAATGCAACAGAATCTGTGCTAGACTCTAAGGAATACATCAGCTTGGAGGTAACACCGTGTGGATCAAGTGAGTGGGCTAGAATCTGAAGGATTTGGGCACCTGGAGGGGTAGCTTCACTGACTTCTACTTGATACACCAAGTTCTGAAAAACCAAAGTAGGGCCCATCTTCTGCTCTTCAATAATCACTCTCAATAACAGCAAAGAACTCAGAGGAGGACTTCCATGGTCTTCAGCTGCTATGCGTAGAGCATATTCCTGCTGTTTATCCTCAAACACCGTCCTGGTGATATTTACCACTCCAAGGCTTGGATCAATGCTAAATGCATTTGACTGATTGCTTGCAAGACTGTATTTGATTGCCCCATTTAGGCCACTGTCTTTATCTTCTGCGTGAGCAATGTAGACAGCAGTGCCAGGAGGCTGGGTGTGTGAAATGATTACCTTATCAGATTTAGTAAGAAATACTGGAGGGTTGTCATTAACATCTATCACAGATATGTTGACCTGGGTGCTGCTGTAGACAGGAGAGTTGCCCAACTGTGACTGAACCGTGAGCATCACGACAGATTGGGTTTCGTGGTCAAGCTTTTTCTTGGTGCGGATGATACCAAACCGGGGGTCAATACAGAACCTTCCTTGTGGGTCACCAGAGGAAATTCTATAAGAAACAACTTCTACAGAATCTAGAAATGGAAGTAGCAAACAAAAGTAACTAAAAAAAAAGTGATAGCATGAAAGTTGGTAAGAACAGCTGTGAAGAAGACATGCTGTTAAAATTAGCGGAACAGATGTAAGCTACACAGATGTTTGACTTTCCTAGGCTTTATATGCTTCTTTGTTCCTGTCCCTGGAGCCCTTCAGTAAAACAAATACTGCACAGGTTTGATCTAAGTGTATATATTTTGCCCATTTGTGCACTGTTTGCTTTTCCTCTCTCTGGTATGATAAAACTCTATAGAGAAAATAGTATAATAGCCTCTTGTTTTTCTCTGATCTAAAGCACAGAAAAAAGCCCCTATAAATTAGTCTTAAGGGAATAATTTCACTATACCCAGGCATTCACTACAGCAAGGAATGAAACAGGTAGCAGTTCCCTGAAAGAATGGTATTTTACTGAACTTACTGTTCATGGATGGCCATTGCTACAGCTGGCGTACATCAGATGCTATCTAAAGCAAAAGCTATCTAAAGTCTTTCTGACAAGGCTGCCCTGCATCTGCTACCTCTCTGGGGACAGTGGTCAACACACTGTCCCTTCCAAGGAGGAGAACTGACTAATCATAGATTCATGAAACCTCTGCGTCTACCACCTTGCGTGTACAGATCTATCACCAAGCTGATACATGGACTCATGGCTCCTACTGCTCTGCATAAAAAACAAATATATATGACTCTCAGGACAGGGTATTTTATGACGGGAGCTTGGCAGGGGTTAACCTATTTCCCTCTAAAAGCATTAAAAAAAAAAAAAAAAAAAAAAAAAACACAGAACTATATATATTTAAGGCCCCCTAAACACTCATCTGGACTTCACCACTGGGGGTTTGGGGAGGAGAGGGGGGCAACACATCCTGTAGATTCTTTGAAATTTCTGAATACTCACTACTCATGAGCATTGCTTTTTTTTTTTTTTTTTTTTTTTTTTTCTTCCATGACTAATGCTTTAACAGCTTACCTGGGGGCTCTTTGGCCTTTACAGTTCCAATCAGGCTGTCTTCAGGAGCATCTTCAGGGACAGAAAAAGCATACCGGGATCTCTCAAATATGGCAGGGGCCAAAGTGGTCTGAAGGATATGTACTGTGACAGCTGCATTGATGGCAGAAAAAAGGCCACCTCCATCCCGTGCAGAAACAGTCAGGAAGAGCGCAGAATGTGCCAGGTGACCAAGAGCTGAGATCAGGTAAATAATTCCTGAAACCGTACAGAAATAAAAGAACAACAAAATAAGTTAAGGATGCACTCTGCCAAATCTAGCAGGGTGTCAAAACGCTTTCAACATGTACCTCTGCTCTAAGAGAGGACCAGAAAACATGGACAAAAAGCTTTTCAAGAGTTTGAGAAATTAGTAACTTTATTTCAAACAGGATTTGCAGAAACATCTTAAGTCCCCCGATAAAACATCCACACAGGAGGCAGCTGAGTCCCCAAAATATCAGTCTTAGGAGCAGTGGGCTCTGTGGAAATTATCTGGGAAGCAATCACCTGCTGTCTGGTCACAAGTTTCTGGTAAAATATCCTTTTTCTAAGGTAAATTCTAAGGTCTGTTGAATTTGCAAGTTGCCACCAATCATGATTGGTCTAAACTACATGAAATAAGTAATTATTTGAAAAGAAAATGCAATGCTTTGTCCAGAAATACAGTACTTTGGAAGTGCTTTCCTCAAAATAAATACATTTTCATCCTTTAGCTCTGATGAATGAGACTAGCTGTCTCCAAATACATTCTCTTCTGACTGCTAAAGTAAGTCTTTAGTAATATCAGATAATTATGCACGATTTTCAGCTACTCTGTATATTACACCAGTAACCCACATCCACATTAGCATCTAACTATTATTACCTAAGATGGTAGTATGGATAGAAAGCATGCACAAGGCAGCTATCCTGGCCCATCTTCTGCAGTAACAGCTTGTCTAAACTTCACAGAAAGCTTTGTCTGAGCAAAGACATCAGTCTCAGACAGTTACATCTGAAACATAGGTCTCTATGGGATGTTCATAATGGTTCACCACTTGCTATTGTTCCATGTTAATGATTGTCCTTTGCAAACAAATTAAGGATTTATAAATGAAGATATAAAAAACACTGGAGTAAGACATTAAACCTTAGAGCACTTTGAAACGTCTGGTCTAGATGAAGTGAGCAAAATACTTAAAAACATAAGGCAGCACACTAAATTATAGGGCAATATAGCAGATCACAATACGTTTATTACTTCAATAAATCATATTACTTCAATGAATTGTATAACTAAGTAATAACCTGTGGCACACGAAGACCAGGTGCTTTCAGCCAGGTAAAAGATGGAATGAAAAAAAAAAATGTAATTATGCCCTACAGAGCATTAGCATTATTTTGTTTGTCTGCTGTCCAGCATTTTCTCTATCACTGAGCAGAAGGAAAAACATTTCCACCTGTTCTGAAGGGAGGATAAAAATCCCTCAGTATTCAAAGACTCTTTGCAGGGCATCACAGAGTTTGCAACACACAAAGAGAGCTTCTAAGTATGGAAGTTGTGGCAAATTCAACCAATTCAGCTAATAGGACCACTTTCTATATATCAATGGATATTTTTAAGAAGGTGCCATTGCTTTTTGTAGAAACTGATGAGACCACAAAGCCTCTAACAGCTCAGTAAAATCAAACTTCAAAGCTTTGAGCTACCTTTGTAATTTCCTGGCTCTCAGTACAGGTTTAGTAGGGACGATGTTTGGCATTCATGCTAGTTAATGAGTGGTTCTATTTGTCAAGGTAAATTAGATGCAACCCAAACTGCCTTAGGAGAATCAGTGAACGATTCAACTACAATATATATTCTGAAAATTGAGTGTGAAGGCACAACATTAATTTGCTACAATGCACTTGTAAGCAGAATAATGGAAAATGCATAAAATCCTTATAAATATTCAAATTGGAATGCAGTATACTTTCCAATTATGCTGCCAGGACATTATAATAACAAACTGTGTCTTGACATGCAAGAGTCTTCATGATCAAGGAAGAATGTTTTCCACTAACCACAAAGGACACTTACCCCAGTGTGACAAACTACAGTAAAAACTCAAAAGATACAGACAGATTCGATAGATTCAGAATTCATTGCTAATCCAGTTCCTAGGCCAGTAACTGATGCAATTCCAAGAATCAACCTTATTTTAACTCTTTTTTTTTTTTTTTTTTTTTTTTTGGTCTTCTGATGATTGTGTTTTACGATTAGTTAGCTTAACAAAGTAGTATTCCGGGGACATAAACTTCTGGCATTTCCTGAGGTAATCTGAGTAACTGTGGCTTGAAGGAAAAAGGTTTTTAACCTTCTTTTTTGCAGAGGTTAAATGTATAAGCATGGATTTTAAACATTGTCGCTGTTGAATTAAATTAAACCATCAAATGGGCTGTATTTTACTAACTTGACCAATTCGCTATTGGATATTTTTCTATTGAAAAGGCCAAAAATATCATTTTGAAATATTCAAGATATATATGCAGAGTGGGAAAACTTCTACAGAAAAAGCATCATGTTGAAATTCTTACTCTAAAAGCAATAAATAGTGAATCAGAACATCCCTTAGCAATAGGTGGAACAAAAACTGCTTCAGTGCTGGAACTCTGATGACTTTGTGGAACAGAAATATTTCAGAATCAAAATTACTTCTCTGCTGACCTAGACAAAACACAGATTAAAGCACAGTGCGTGACAGTTCAGACTGCTACAGAAAGCAGTCAGAGAAGAAATTATTTTTTGCTCCCGTTCTTCATGCTTTTTTCTGTGCCCTAGAGAGGGAAGAGGCAAGTGTATCTCAGCAACTCAGTCCTCTCTTGCAGGACCAAATATGAACTAAGACAAGTGGCAGATTCCAGGCAAAAAGTATGTGTTCCTGATGGTTTCTTCTAGCCTCAAAACTATAATATGTTGGAAAATTTATAACTTGGTTTGAGTTTCTATTATATACATTCTGTTTCTTTCAGTATTTGTATGACTAGAGATTAGCTTTGAGTCTGGTGATATGGATTATAACCTACATAGACGTTTAAGACAGCTCTGTCATATGCTGGGGAACATGACACATTTAGCTCTATGACAACTCCATTTAATGGGAAAGAACCTGTAGAAATAAGCTGCATCTGGGACTCTACTTTCTATTTAGCTAGTCAGCTGCATAAGTCACACATTGGTGTGCAAAACTCAACAGGTATGCCTCCACTAAATAGCAGACTGCAGATGAGTCATAACTCCTCTCTCTCTTGTTCTGTGATTAAGAAAAGACAGTGGGTTATTATTGTTATTATTACCATAGTCATTTGCAGCCTGGAATTTGTGGCTTCAGAGAACTTAAAAGATAATTGGGTTGCTATGGTACAAGTATATTCTTCCAGTATGAAGAACAGCTTCCAGGAAGGCTAATGATGAGAAGGGAACAACGCAGTGGTTAGACAGCTCCTCTGTGAGGAATGCCTTATTAAGACCAAAGCTCCCAGTGTGGGACCACACAGACAGAAGTGTGGTTCTACTTTGAGAAGTGGCACCTTTTTCCTTATGGCTTGGCTTCCCATATATATGGACAGGCTTATCTGCTGTCTTTAATAACATTTAATTCCCACTTCTAAAATTTATTATTTATATTACTGCCCTGCCTTGAAGATTTTACCTTTGGTAATTCCTCATTCTGTAGGAGAGTGTGCTGGAATCAATTCTGGCTCACAGGTGAGCAATTATATAATTAAATTCCAGATGAAATGTCATCATCCAGCCTCGCTTACATATATGCAATCCTTTGTTCTTGAATAGATCTTCATGGGTGTGATTGACTGGGGATTTGAACCTTTGTAAATCATAAACGTGACCCAGAGAATGCCTATAATGATTTGCATACACGTTATTGATAGAGCTGCAATGCTGGTTGCATGTTGGCAATTGCCACTACAAGGTGTGGTTTGGGAAAAGCTCTAAGCCAGGGCAGGTTAGCTCAGCACAGCCACACTGGGAGTTAAAGACATTTTGCTGCAGGACAATCTATGCTTACTTGCTAGTGTAAATTGTTACAATGATCCAGGGATTCAATATACTGCTGTAAGAGCTAGTACTAATGAAGGGTGAAATCATGAGTGCCAACTATTTGACCTTTTTCACCCTTCATCCTTAATGACATGCTAGGACACTTCCAAAAAGTTGTTTTCCACATTGTGCCTATACACAAACAAAGATGAAACAAAGCTAATGTTTGCCCCGCACATGCAAACACTGTAGTGAAAGACAGGACTCTGTGGCACCAGCCATTCTCTGGCAACGTCAAAGTTCCTCTTGGGTTTGATTTTGCTGCTCTTATTTTTGTTGAGGTGCATTCTGGCTCCCCAGGAGCTTCTGTGTGCTATTCCTCAAGCGTTTTACGTACAAGACAGGACACATATAATGGTTCTGTTAAAATATATTCCTGATCTTCTTCATGACCCTATGTTCAGTCTTAACATTACAGTAGCATAGATCAGCAAAGTAGGCTCACTAACCAAAGTCATGTTCTGTATAGAGGAAACAGTGCTAATTATTCCAATAGGATTTCCATGTCAGCCTCTATCTGACCACTTTGAAAACGTAGTTGTTTTTCCACAGGGTCTTCAAGTAATCAACACAAAAAACAGCTCTATATTTATAGCCATTAGCAGGGAAAGAAAACATTTTTCACTAGTCAAGTACTGAAAAGGCAAAGATATAAATCAGGACACACTAGCTTCAGTAACATAGTTTGGATCACATAGAAATGTGTATTCATTTAATTAGCTTCTATTTTTCTCATTGTTCATGGAATAAAAAAAGCAACTTCATCACACAGGAGGAAGAATAAAGTTCAACAACCAATAATGTTCTTTAAGACCACGAAGCTGAATGCCCTAAGAACTGTAGGTAATGGCCATATTTCTTCAGCACATATCCTAGGATGGGACATGGTCTGACACAGCTCAGACAGCAAGCAGATGGCAAAAAGGGATGGTTAGTTCATCACCTCGATTCACCTCCAAAGCTGGCATTGAACCTGCTGTTTAGTACCACATACAGGGTGGAGCCAGCCCACTGACCTGTTGGGAGTATGTCTCGCCCAACCCTGCATGCTAACTTCTCAGTACAGGGATGCACGTACAGCTTTGTTCTTCACATGTCTCAAAGAACTGCACTAGAAAATTTGCCTTGGAGAGGCATATACAGTTAGGGGACACAGACTTTGCGTTAACATTAAAAACAGCATTGTTCTAGGGAGAAAAAGAGTGTTTGACATTTCTGTTTGTCTGGCTCATTGCCTATCCTCTAATCTTAGCATCACACTTAGATTCAAGCTTTCGCCATTCACCTGTATTTAAAACATGCTATTTATTCATTTCAAGTGAAGCTGCATTCTTGATGGTAACCATAACAACACCCTGCAGAACACACTATTTGAAGAGCCAGTTTAATAACTGTCAGGGGAAAGGAAGGAATTAATGAGGAATTACGGTGTTATTTACAGTCTATTCGCATCAATACACACAGCTTCAGCTTATAGGAAGTTATTTTTAAAAGCTTAATCTTCGTGACACAAACACTGGAATTTCAGTGAATAAGAGGGCTATTTCAAGTTTGAAAGTATTCAGTATTTTAATGCTTCTATAGTAAATAACTGATTGAAGTTTTACCAGTCGCATATCTATACTTGTTCTTTACAGAAGCCTCATCCCCCTGCACCAGGAATGCTTTAGTCAGTGTCCCTTCTCTAGCAGATTCTTATGAAGCATCCTGTGTAAAACATTCTCAGGTGCGGGACAATCCTAAAACAGTGCTCATTAATCACATAAAAAAATAAAACTCATAATGCTCTTTAAAAGAGCTCACCTCTAATGATTTCGGTAAGTTGAGCTTAACAAAGACAGGTTTTTGAGACCACTGGTAATATATATATATATATTTTTAATTATTTATTAGAAAAGTGAATCCCTAAGGTAGGCAAGACTAAGAGTATATCTGAAAGGTTTCAGATACAAGCTGGATCAGACCTATTCAGAGCTTTTAAGTTGGTTCTAAATGGAGTGTTTCATTTAGCAGGCTCCCAACAAAGAGCAGGCAAAGCAAGCTGGACTGTGCTCCCACCAGCTGCAAGACAGGCATCAGCACTCTGAGCAAGTCAAAAGGCAACAGGCTGGCCTCCCATTAGCAAGAAATGCCAGGGCGTTTGCAATGAAGCCACCAGTACCTGCAGCTAATGTGAGCAGGGAAGCTGCTCCACTCTGCCTGAAACACTTACAGAAATATTAAGGGAAATAAAGCCCTATGGCTCCAGCTTTATTCAAGTGACTGCAAAACCACCTGAAGGCTAACAGATTCAATGGTGCTCAAAGCAAAGGAAGAGCTGCAGTAGGTCTTGCTGGTGACCCCATAAATCGCTAAACTATGAGGGATTACAATTCTTTGTCTACTTTGTGAAGCTATTGCTTCATTTCTTTTTGACATTTAAGTCAAATAAAACATTTTGCTTGATTTTCTTTCTCCCATGTTAAATTTCAACATTAAAAAAAAAACTAACTCAAATTTCCCACAAGCATATTTGCTGTATATTCTTCAGAAAACTGACAAATCAAACATTCAGCTCCTCAAAATGCATTTCCTACAGTGCATATTAAAAAAACAACAGCAACAAAAAACACCTAGAAATGCTGAACTGACTGCTTGTCATATTTATTCATTACTCTCTCACAATTTCAACCTGCTATAAACCTCACAGGACAGGACTAGGTCCGTCGCCCCCCCTCTAAAAACACATTTTTTTTTGGCTTAGTAAAATGATAATGTTAGTACAACAAAGGCTCCTGTCACTCACCATAGGACACCAAAACTAAATTGAACACAGAAGAAGCAAGTATTACATTGACATCTCCTTTTCTACTTTTTTTATACTACCACATGTTTAAGTGATTCCTCCCTACCAGAAAAAAAAAATAATAATAATAAATAAAAAAAATCCAATTTCTCAAAAAAGCCCCACATAACTGAAAAGACCCAATTTGCTACTGCATGGAGATTTCATTCTGCCTTGTTTTGTTTTCTTTAAACTAACATAATAACAACTCAGAGTACACTTGTTCTCTTTGCATGCAAACAGGTAACACTTCCACATGACAACTGAGTTTAAAAACAAATACAAAAAAATCAAAGCATATAACAATGAAGTGGGCTGGACTCTTGCCCAACGAACAGCTGCATTTTCAAAGACAAAGGCAAAGCCTTCCCAAACAACACACGCAGCTCCAGCACTGCCTCACCACCCCCACCACGTCACTTTTGGTTGCTCAGCTTACTGAAGTTTTCCGAAAACATCTTAGTCGAGGACCCTCTCGACCAAGCTGCCAGCTTGCAGATTCAAAACCAGCTCAATGCACAACCTGATAACAAATCTCCACTGCCACGGTAACTAGAGATAATATTTCTTTGAAGGCACTGTGCAAAAAGATGAACGTTTCCAGCACAGATACTGACTGAAGCATAATGTAGGCCCAATAAGATAGATTTGCTGATCTTGTATTAAATTAAGAGCATTACAGAACATTCCAGATACTCATCTTAATCCTCACAAACTGATTTTATACTACATGGACTCCCTACCGTGTTCAGTTTAACAGTCTACCAGCATGAAGGCATTTTGCCAAGCCTATTTGTTCTTTGTGTCACTTGACGCTTTTTTTCTTCGAGTTAACTGAGAACATGAAGGAGAGCCTTCACTTTTCCAGAGAGACCAACTGCAAGGCTGCAGGACTGCCACCTGAAAACTAAATACTGGGCAGCCTCAGGAAAGAGGCAATGAAGTGCAAACCCCATCTATCTATAGCTGCTGATTAGAAAGACAATACCACCAGTACCTTGTTCTACTGAAATGGAAGAGAAAATAAGAACATGATGTGCTCACTGGCAGAAATAACTGGTTTCTTACTTATTGTTCTGTACCTGAGACCTATACAATCACTATTAAAGAAACATGTTGATCGCCTGAACTTAACTGTATAAACCTTGCATTATTTCTCTCCTCCAAAATGTGAGGTTTGAGTTTAATCTTTTCCTCTTCTCCATTTTTTTATGTTACCAGCCCACATCACCTGCCTCTTGCAGACCAAGAGCTGTAGCAGTGTATCGCCACGGCAGCTCACTCTTGGTCTCATCTGCTGGACTCTTGTTTCTGAGACCTGACAGTGACTGAATTACAAGAAAGGGGGGTGGGCTAGAGTATCTGGTTTTGGTAAATACCTTGTGTTTTGTTGTGCACAATGAATCTCAAGTACACATGTCACTACGATTGCATTGTTGAGTTTTTGGCACACAGCTCGCAGGAATTTTTCTATTTGTACATGATTGATTCTACTGAATTTTATTCATAAAAGAAAAAAAGAGCTACATACATGAAGAGCTGGCATTATGTATTTTTTCATGCTTTTTTGCCACAGAGCTTTCTTTCAGGGCCAAAATCTGCACTCTCATACATATTATAGCAAAGTTTGTGTGCTTGAAGGATAATATACTGTTTATGTCATATTACTCAATAGATGAGATCTCTGTGATAAAGTCCACAAATTATTCAGCTGAGACCTCTACTTTTTCCTTTGTGTCTTAACATGAATAAAATTCTTCAAAGTCAAAAACCTAGTGAGCTAATCCAATGTCTGAGATATACTGCTCTAATTTACAGCATTGGTATCAATTTCATATGAAAGATCAGAAAAACAGTAATTGAAAAGCTGCAATTAAAAAATGTGGTCTCAAAATGTTCCAGAATAAAAACATTCCTAATTTTAAATGTTATTTTTGAGAACCTCTTCATATGTTTAGCAAATGTACAATATGATGTATAAAAATGCCAAAAGTACTTTAAAAATAAACAATTTTTCCTACAATACTATATGAAAACATCATTAATCATCATAAAAACAGCCTTGCTTTCTTTAAAAAGGATGTATTCTTTTTTTTAATGCATATTACAATCTGCTGTATATTAAATATTGTGTAATACGTGGAGTTGAGCAAAATTTAATCTTTTTTTATTCCAAAAGAAATTTTGGTATTTTAACTTTGATTTTCAACCTGTATTGTAATAAAAATCAAACAAGGCATTTTAAGGCAATGAAAATCTCCCAAAATGCAATTGTCAGACAATAGCATTTCCATTTTCTTCAGGAAAACAAAACTTGTCAACATTCTTAACTGGAATTAATCTATTCTAGTGCTCTGAACCAAATCAAGAAGTTTGTTTTAACTCAGTTTGACATTAAATTGCATTTACATATGGTACCATAGTACAGTAATGGAAGTAGTACAACACTAAATTGCATATTGCCAAAGAAAGGAAAATGCACCAGTGGAAGAAACATTCTGCATTAGTTCTACTCAACCCCTCCTTTTGCTTCCATTACCAGACACCATTAAAGAGACAAGATACTGGACTTAAATCTTCCTTTTGGCTAAGCTAGCAATTTTTACTTTCTTAAACCTGTTCTTCTTGTGACTTCTTCTTTTATTCCTCTCCAATGGACTAAGACCCTATATTGCCCTACATCTCTTCCAAGATATTAAATTCATATGATACCCTATGCTATTCAGTTAAAAAGAAATCAGAATGCATCTTAAAGGAAATTGTTTTGTTGATTTCTGTTTTTTGTTTTGTTTTTTAGCACGTTAAAGTTTCCTCAAAAGAATAGTTATTTTGCAGAAACTGTACTTTAAGCTGAGAATTTTTAACACTAAACTACTGACCAGCTTGTAAAAAGGCTGGTCTGTTGTACTCAGTACAGATTTGTCAGCATAAATAAGTAACAGAAGGTATCATGACAAAGGCCTGAACCAAGTATCTTCAAGTCAGTGGAGAAATCTCTAAATTTCTCATGGAAACAATCTTGGTAATATACAAGAAGGACAGTCATAGCCTCTGTTTTAAGCATCTAATATAGGCAGGATTCACAGAAACAAGAGCCTAAATGCCTTATATTGTCAAAAGAAAGAAACAGAGAAGCTAAATTAAACACTTATATTGCTGTAATGTTGACTGTGAATGCTACCTTCTCTAAATCATTTTCTTACTAGGTTTAAGTCATTAATACCTTCAAACAAACATGAACTGATGGCTGTTGCCTTTTACTTCACCTTCATGTCAAAGTTTTTTCTGTATACAACAACCAGCTATGGGATTTGTTCTACGAATATGAGCAGACTGCTTATCTGAAGACTGCCATGCTGAAGTCACACTGGCCCAAAATAATTTTCAAAGACTATTATTAATTTTGTTGATCTGAAACAGCTTCCTCGAACCAGGATTGCAATGAGATGATAACCATCTTTTATCCACCTCTCAAGAAGGGCATCACTAAGATCCATGCGAAAATTAATTTTAAGCCCCTGGGTAAAAGAAAATAATAATGATCGTAACATAATGGGAGTCATAAATACAACTGTTAATCCCAAAGTCTTAAAGTTAAGCACTGCATAGGTTTTCTGCCACACTTCTGATTGTACCCTGTGACTTACGTTTTTAATTACCTGCTCAGCCATAACTATAAATACACTTTCAGATAGCTTGTTAGGTAACGATAGGGAAAATAAATAAGCATAGTCCAGACAGTTTCTTAGCCAGAAGAGCCATTCAGATTGCTCTTTTCTAATCAGTTCATGAGAGCTGTTCATAGATCATGCATAGATCAGATATCTACAAAAGGAAACATAAAGCCAAGATGTTGTTTACACCAACACTAGAATCAAATGATAATAAGAGTCATGCGCTAGCAGAAGAACCAGTTTACAGTTCCCTATCCATACATTTTTCTAGTTAAACAATTCTTAGTGTTTTGTTTTGTTTTCCTGTGGACAGTCTATCATCAATCAAGTGAAAAATACTACATTTCAATTTTTATTGCATTTTCCTTTGAGAAATAATGTTATTTACAAGAGTGTAAGAGTGTATCCCAAACAATAGAGAAACTAAAAGCTAAAATAGCAAACAAGTGCCACTAATAAAGACTTGTTTAAATTCAAAAAAAAACTTTTAAATGAGTATCTCTTGGCCAGTGGAAGGCTCTTCTTTCCCATTCCCATTGAATTTACCAATACACGAAACCTGCATGTCACAGTGCTTGAAACAAAAGATGGAACCCCTTCAAGCAGCTTGGATGTAGCTCGACCACGTGAACTCTATGTATCAAAAGCACCATTGATATATTATAACCAGTCAGCATTTTACCAGCTGGCATGATACCTGTATTGTGACCACAGTGCACTATGCAAAGCTAATGGCTTTCTTGATACACCCATATAATTGCTTCAGCAAATCAACCGCCAGAAGCAAGCCATAAAAGTGAAGAATTCCAGCTACAGTTTTTATTACTTTGCCCATTTCTCTTCTAAAAATGAAAAGGGACTTGGGAAAAAAGTGCATCTTTAGTGAGTATTCTAAGTGCAGCGCACCAAAAACATCCCTGAAGAACACTAAAATGAGATGAGTTTTTCAAATGCACAACCTAGATGCCATTACCTATGCTGTGGGGAACAGCACCATCTTGCAATGATTTTCATGTACCACGGTGTACTGTGACAAACTGTTAAGCTAATAACTAATTTGCATCTCTCATTACTGAATATCTCTGTCCACTTATACATGTAACACTATACGTCTCCTTTTGGGTCCTCTAATAGTAAAAAACACAAAATTTGCAACATCGCAAACTGAAAAAACTGCAAAAGAGATCAATAAAAGATTGCACGTCCACAAGAAAGATCAGAAACCCTAATACCAATACTGCAGTAATATCCCATTTGTTGTATGGGTTTGGTGATTTATCTCCTGAAGAACTTCTGTTCTAATCATATTTGTGTGTCACCCTCTGTTCACAAAATGCAGCCCACGTAACTAGATGAAGTTCCACATGTAACTTTCAGAGAGACATATCTAAACTAGGACTTATGAGTGCACACAGACAGCCTTAGCAAGACGAAAACAGGGAAAAATAACTGTCCTAACAAGAGGTGAGGAGGAATGAAGAGCTCAAATCTGTGTGGTAACAGTAAGCCACTTTTTCACATTCCTCTGAATACTGAACAGATTTCACAGGTATTTAATCCACAAGGATTGCGCAACTTCTGAGTAGCAACTTGGCAATTTTTATGCTTATTTTGTTTAAATATTGCCAGTCTAAAAATAATTCTACTTGCTAGTGATTAACCCTAAGCATGGTTGTGAGTGAACAAGGAATATAGATACAGAAAACATATTCTTCAGGAAAAAAAAAACAACAACAACAAAAAACCACCCCCCACACCATTAATATTAATAAGTGAAAACAAAACACAGCCTGACCTCTTGAATTACTTGGGAGATCTGATTAAGTGCAATCAGATCCCAAGCACTACAATGTTGGGAATAGTGTCTCTAACCTAAATGCTTTTCTCATCACGAAATGTCAGTAATAACAACCTCAATCTACTTCATCATGAACTTGGTCTGCCTTTGATAAAACACTATGATAGATCTGTGAGATAACATTATCTTATTATGTTCTCCATGATTAAGGATGACATTTTTCCTACGTAAAGTGCCAAAACTAGGAAAAAAAGGGACAAAAGGTCATGATCTGAGGAAGAACCCTTTCAGAAGAAAGGGCTAATGCACAGCCAGTTCTTCCAGCACAATCCACAGGGTCTCTCTGACCAGCCTACCGGTGCAGTTTTAAAACGACCAGTTAAATGCCTGTGGAGATCCAGCTCCCTAATTATTGATTGACCTATATATTTTTGGCAACAGTTACGCCCTAGAGGATCTGATTTGAGAGGCAGTTGAAGTCCACAGTTAAAGTAAATTATGAAACAGCCAAGACAACCAGGCCAACTTCCTAAGAAGATTAGGCTCCTCTGTTCAACAGAATATTTGGGGAACTGTACAAGAAAGTGAAAACAGGCATAATTTTGAAAGAATAGAGACTCACAGTGGTTCACTTGCCAAACAGCTTATATATGTATACAATACACACAGCCCCAAAAATTCTTTTAAGAATATAAAATAATCCACTGTGCCAAGACCATCAGGAAGCAAAACTTTTGATGAGGATGCAGTCATAGCAATATGCAAGGGCTAGCTCTCAAGTTAAGTGGCAGCTGCAGCTTAGCTTTCACTCTCCAAAAGGTACCACGGACATCTGTGGATACATGGTTCACGTTCCTTCTAGCTGACGCTGATAATTATTTTAAGATTAGAAAGCAGACTATACAGGCTGCTTTGTGGACACGGGAAGAGCAATTCAACCTGCCGGATACAAGCTCTCTTAGAAAAAAAATCATCCAGGTTTGCTTTTGCCAAAATTTTCTTGCCTTCTTCATCACTGCACCTTCATTGAACCTCCTGCCAGAAATCAAAAGGGGGAAGGTTCACTGCCAGAAATAAAAAGCGGAAGACACACTTCTGAAGCTAATCATTGAATCAGACAGGGAGGCAGCTGGGTATGGCAGACTGTGAGCAGAACAGGAGATGCACTCTAGCACAACGTAGGGAAAGATTAGGAAATAGAGAGATGAAATGAAAGAAGCATCTCAAGAGGTCTTCTATTGCTCTTCAAGAGTAAACTTAAAAAAAAAAAAAAAAGAAGAGAGAAAGAGGAATTCAGATATTATTGTATAAAGTAAATATTTCATTTATTCCTTAGAAACATGAATGTATTTCTGTCTGAAACACTGGTGAAGTGACATAATTGCTTGTCCTGCATTGTACTGACATGTACTGTTTCCCTTTTTCCTGTTTATTCCAGTGAATACAAAGGCTTCATGTTAAACCTAAATCCTCCATCCTTCTCTAAATTACTTTTCAGCAGATTTTAAGTTTCAGCTTTATGACGTGACTCCAGGTGGGGAAAAAAAAAAAAAAAAAAAAAAGAAAAAGAAATCACACAACACCACATCCTCAAGGAAGAGACAAATACATACTTATAGCCTTTCTGAAACACACACAGTACCTGTAGTGGCATCTACTGTGACAAGAGAAGAAAATTCTCCTGGCACCAGTTCATACGTGACTACTCCATATATTCCCGAATCTCTGTCCGTAGCAACAACACTGATGATCTCTGTTCCTGGCTGTGCATGACTGCTGATGCTTGTCACATAGGTGGCTTGTTCAAAAACAGGTTGATTATCGTTAATATCTTCTATTTCTATACGAACAAAAGCTTGGGCACTCAGCCCACCCTGTTGGATAAATCAGAAAAAAAAATAATTATTATAAATGCATACAATAGAATGACATGAATCTAGCTTCAGCACATCATTAAAGAACACACTGCAACACAACTGAGCGATGAAAACGTCTATCAAGAAGAATTTAAGGTATGTACAGTAAGTAACCCAAAATACTGCGTCCAGGCCAGCTACACGCTGAGAACAGCTCCAGTGTCCTCGCTAACAGAATACACAAAGCTCAAATTCTTGTGACTGCAAAGCCTGAACACAAAACTGCTTCTGTTAATGCCAATAAGCGCTACACACATCAATTCCTGCTAGTCTGACTTCACACGTATTTACGTTAGTCACCTACATGCCGCTTACTGTTTCACAGATAAAACTCAGGGCTTAGTAACTTTTTTCTGTCCATGAATTTTTCAGATTTAAAAGCGTGACCGTTTTAACAGTGAATACAATACTTTTCAACACTGATTAGGAACACAGACTGAGAGCAGACCACTGCAGGACAGCTAGAAGCCTACCTGCCAGGCTGCTGCATGGAAGATCCATTCCCAGTTTACCACCCTGGCAGGTTTAAGCAGCTCTGCAGCATACTTATGTGTATGTATACGCACACGCACTCTGTATATACATATGTAAGTATATATGTATGTAAATTACATCTATACATGCAAATTATATAGTACATACACGTGTGTATATATATATGCATGTCTACATACCCACACTTCACATACACAGGCAGAACAAAACCAAATTCCACTGAAGCACGTAGCTGAAAAGATTTTTTCATGTCAAATTCGTAACCGCTTACATAGTTTTATTTCAAGCACGCTTGTGATTTTGAGGGGGAAGAGGTCTGACCATGCTTTCCAGGGGGCTTGGCTCAACTTCTCGGATCATGTTTCTTTCCCCTATGCTAATAACTGGGAAAAGAGCCAAGCAGCGTGCATGGCTTCAGTAGTATCCCTCTTTGCCATCCCAGACCTGGCTGCTAGGCTGTTCTCACCTGGGTTGAAGCCTCTGCTACAGTCACCCACCCAGACCTCCCCTAAATACCACCTGGGCAGCCAGAAAGCCACCTTCAGCTCTACAGCCAAATCAGAGAAGCAAGGAGCAACTGCAAGCTGGCTTATCACATTACACTGCAGTGAAATCATGATTGGCCATGGCAAACCAGTTTTGTGGCAATCTGGAAGTAATAATTCTGTGGGTGCTGAACCGTTGACCCCACAGTGAAACAAATGGCAATTTGTCTCTCATAGCCACATAGTCCCCGTGGAACGGTTGTGGGGTGGTGGGGGGGAGTATATTTAGGTGGTGTTTTCTTTAAAATATATATATATATATATTAAAAAACTCTCAGCAAGTTCTGTGGCAGTGATGTGTACAAC
Source organism: Oxyura jamaicensis (assembly GCF_011077185.1). Lineage (NCBI taxonomy): Eukaryota > Metazoa > Chordata > Aves > Anseriformes > Anatidae > Oxyura > Oxyura jamaicensis. Next base: position 51,154,570 of record NC_048896.1, on the reverse strand, counting down.
ATAGGCACAAACCATCAAATGCATGTGTATACCTTGCACACACCATACACACTATATCAAGGCACAGCTGAAGGAAGGACTCTGGGAGCATGGTGCTTGGATCACTTAGTCACTTACAGAAACTGCTGAGACAGACGGGATGCTGGCACATACAAATGACAAGCTATGCTGAGCATGTCCAAACTTCATTTTGCAATTTCAGTATTGGGGATATGCAACATAGCTTGTAGAGATATAAAAAATACCTAATCCTATGTCTTGATTACTTTCATGAAGATTGGATTTAACAGTATCAAATGATTTAGACTGGATATCATTTTTTTCTTGCAGTGTAAGAATTTCCCTGAAATTATTTTTGAGTTTATTACTCACACAAGATGAGAATTAATTTTGCGGAGAAAATATCAGTGTTCTCCCCAGCTTTCCATAGGGATTTTTGTTTAGCTTTCTGTGTAGTAGCACTATCCCTGTTGGGTGATAGTGACATTGCCATGAAAGCTCAAGTATGCAAAAAAATAAGACTGACTGTCTTGTGGATCACAGTGCCTATATTTCACCTGCAAAGTAGGAGATCTGGCCCACATCCTCCTTGTGGTATGCTTGGGTTTTCTTCCAAGGAAAGCAAAGCCACAAAGTGTCATTGAACAGTCATGGAGGAGGCAACGAGCACCTGTGGACCAGGGCAAGGCAGGGCCCTGCACTTCAAACTGCTAAAACAGAAGCAAATCACAGCACTAATACGGGGAATGGGAGATGTGCATATCTAGTGGGCTCACTGCCTGCACCCCAACCCCGCTTCAGTGTGAGCATTTCCCCAACATCTTGATTTCCCTGAGAAGGAAATCACTGCACAGGAACTAGAACCTATGTGCTGTGTTGAAGCCCACTGTCAGAAGATGCCCTGGGGTTGTAGCTCCACAGCTTTCAGGTAGCACTATCAGGTATTTTAGGACAGGACTTAGAAATACTGATTTTAAGGAAAGTGAGTGGGCCAAGGAAGAAATTAGGTCAAGAATATAAAACATATAAAAATAGGAAAGGTTTGAGCAGCACAGAGTTAGAGCAGCATGAAACCAAACTGCAAAAAAGCTCATGATAATGTGTTTAGCTGCTTCTTCCAAGTCTCATTATTGCTAAACAGACATGAAAAACCAAAACCCTCTCCCGAGGATTTATATTTATCCTATGGTGTTATGTCAAGACTGTAAAATCTTTGGAAATAGAGTCAGTCTGGCGATAGGAGAGAAGCAAGTTGGAGACTTACTAACTACTTAATCTCTCAGAAGACAGACCAAATCTTATGATGGAGACAGACCCTACTTTTCCTGAAGCAGCAGTGTATTCCGGCACGTGAGTCAAGAGCAATATTAACTTGGTTATGGCCCAGTTCTTGCTCTGGCTATGAAAACGTTTAAGTAACATCCCAAGTGAGAAGGAACAAACTACTTCTATTTCTAACCACATGGATACACTTCATCTACTCAGAAGCAAGCACAAAGCTGATCTTCCAAAACATGAAGGCTGTTTTAAACAAGTCTGTTGTTGACAGAAAATTACATTTGTCAAAATATATTACAAGCAACAAAAAGCCACAGTTGTTCATTTTGAAATCCCATTTCTCAAATGTTCAGATATTTTAACTACTGTTTTGATGTGACAAAAACTAGCAATTATGTAGGCTTGTGTAAGAATCCTATGATTTTTGTGACCCATACAGTATGAATAGGACATACAAAGCTACCACCAAGTCAAAATAACCATGACAAATATTTTCTGTTCTTTCACAGGACCAAACTTGTAAGAACATATAAAGCTACTAGTACTCCTCTTCATTGTCTTTAAAAAAATTTAATTGCCTGTGGCAGGAGAAACACTGATTAACAAGTAGTAGAAGCAGTGCTGTTTTGAACAGCTCTGTTTTGTCTTGTTGACACTAAAATTGTTAAGAATCTGTCAAGATCTCCGCTACAGTATTCAACCTTTTTGATCACGGAATGGTGCTGTCAAATTCTTGATCCCAGCTGAACTGTGATATACAGGATCTGACATGAAAGCATGTTTTTTTTTTTTTTTCTTTATTAAACCTAGAAGATAGTATGTAACCTTCAAGTCACCATGCTGTCAAAATGGAGAGGCACTGGCAATTATTTCAAAAGCCTTAACTTCTTTAAAAACTTTGCCTATGAGTGTTGAGTGCTTATCTCTACATTAATTGCTTCAGTGTAAAATAAAAAGAAAACTGGACAAGTAGTATATTTACCAAAAAAAAGAAACAAAAAAAAGGATAACAAGCAAAATATTTCTTCATACTCAAAGACAGCAGAAGAGCCACCAAAGTTTCAGTATCATTAGAAGTTCTTCAGAACCTAAATAAATACCAGCCTACGTAACTGGCCTAGTTGAAGTGTTTAATGAACTGTTGTTCATGTACCTCTATAAAAGTGAGCTGTAACATAAAAGTTAGTAATGGCATACTCTGTGTTGGTAGGCAATTTCATGATCTGCTATAAATGAATCTGAATTTGAAGTACTGCTGTACTTCAGCCCTGAAGCCTAAACCTGATCTCTTCTTTCCATGATAAAACTTTCACTTACAATCTCAGGACAAATTGAAAATTATGCCAGCTTTATTTTTTTTTTTTAATAGGGTTTTTATTTTTATTAAAGGAAAACATCTTTAAAAAATACTCTTACTGTTCAGGTGAGCTGTTTACCTATTTGTCTCTCAGTATGTCAAAGCTCCTCTTGTGAACAACAGAACTTTAAGACTTTATATGCAATTACTTACAAAATGCGTGGTTCAGCAAGAACCCAGGCACAGTACTGTAGTACTGTGTAGTACTGCAAGGCAGATTTAACCATGTATTCTGTGACAGCAAGGTCAGTTAATGCACAATACATAAAGCTCAATTTTTTCCTCAGTTCTTAATTTTTCAAATATGTGCACTTTGCCTATGCAAGCATTCTCGGTGCATTTTAGCTGAGTTTTGAAAAACTGCTTCATAACAAGGAGCAAGTGACAGCACCCAGTGTAAGGCCACAAGTAATCCTGAGTAAATTCAGTAAGTAATGAGTATGCAGCACACAGATGTGATCATAATGCTCTATAAAATCGTACCTTCACATTTAGCAGATGCACTTGTATATGCAAATAGATGTGACTAATGATCTACTTTAAAGAACTGTATTTAAAAGTCTTAGTTCCTACAAGGACATCTGATTTTGAAGTAGTTTTCAGCATCCAAAAGAAATTTGATCTATTCACAAACAGTTTTTCAGAAAAGGATAAAAAGACTAATGACTCAAAGATAAAAATCTAGAAAAGCTACCAATTAAGAGTCTTATCTTACTACTAATTCATCACAGATGAAAAAGAAGTATTTTTGTTTCTTTTAAGTGGCATTATAGATCTTCATTTTTTCAGCAGCTACATGATCTCTGCAAAAGGTTCAACACGCCATATGCAGGCTGCTTTGCTCCCTCTGACCCTGAGTAGCAGACATCCTTGTAACCCGCGTACTAAAGGAGCTCTCTGCCACTGTGTCATTGCCAGCAGCAGGAGAACAGGGAAGAATCAGCCCAGGTTATCTGATGAGCACATGGGATAGCATCCTTCCCCACTGCATCCCCAGATTAAATAAATAGTCAAGGCTTCCTGAAGGCTGCAGGGTACTCACCCGAATTCCAGAGCCAAGGCAGAACCAATGATCTTTGGCTCATCTCCAACACTGCCTGGCAGAAATTATTGCCATGGATTTATCCTATGGCACGGAATCCCTTCCCATTGAAGGAAAATATGGCCTAAAATCAGCAGATCTTAGTTTGGGCAAAAACTGAACAGGTGGGGGGGAAGGGATGGATGGACACACTAGGCAAAACTGTGGACACACAGTTTTGCCTAGGCACACTGTGCCAAAGGGTGATTTTAGCAGGCAGAGAGCTTTCTTGGGCCAACAAGTTAAGATAAAGGATTTATTCCGTAGTCCAGAATAAAAAGGAAACTCCAACCAAGAAAAGCCAAACAAATATAAAAACCATCCATCACACCATTCTCATACAAAGAGCCCCAGGAAAAGGCTTTAAAAAAGCACAGCTGTAGGGCATAAAAGAAAGTAGTGCTTCATATGGTACCCACAGCACTATGTGCTAATCAATCCTAGATTATGCTGAAACCAGAACCTAACAGATCCAGACTTGAGGAAAACAAGCAAAATGAGAAGTCACTGTGGCACAGACTTTCAAACAAGCCCACCACCACCATTCAGTGACAGCCATAAAATCCTAATGAAGGGCAGTCTTATCAAAGCTCTCAAGAAGCTCACCTGGAAAGGGCAAAAACAAAGTACTCCACCCTTTACAAAGAAAAAAAAAAAAGTGGGTTTTGGGGTGTTCCCATCATCTGAACTCTCAGCATGGCATACAGATTTCTTCTGGACTTCACTGTAGCCAAGCATGTGCTTCTAACACAAATTTACATTCCATTATGGAGAGGCTTTATAGAAGCCACGTGGATCCAGCTGGGATTAGGCACTGTCCTCTGCAGTTTTTGAAGCTTCTTGCCACACTGATGAAGAGAAATGGTAGACTGGTATATACACTGTTATCTAGAGAGGTATTTGTTGCTGGAGCTGGACAATCCCAGAGAGCAACCTGTGCAAGCATAGGTCATCAGGTCTTCCCAATTGGGGGGGGGGGGGGGGGCTTCATGTGCCAGGTCTTCAGAGAGTTGAAGCTGGACACACTCCTGAAAGCCTCTCATTGTGCACCAACCTCAAAATTGTGCAACTTGAAGATTTTGGCTTTGAAAACCAGACAACTATTGTCTGTAAACAGATGGTATAGGTGCCAGTAGATAGAATTTAAACTAGCATTATTCCAATTAAATTTCTGTTAACTATAACAGGTTTTGTTTTTGTTTTGCTTTTTATTTTTAAACAGCTGCAAGCATTAGTATTGTTGAAAGAAAAAGATAACAGGCATAAAAATGCAAATAAACAATAGGATTGAAATATGCATGACACACAGCAATAAAGTTTGCCACCATACAGCAGCAGAAATGTCTACTGTAAAAAAAACACATTTCCTGTATGAAAATGAAATCATGTTAGGACTAAGATAGAATCATTTAAAAGGAGTAATGGAAGCATAAATTTGCATATATAACTGTTTGGACACCCTTGGGCAAACAGGCAAAGACACACTGTAGTACCAACTTCAGTCATGTTTCAAAAACAAAGCATAAGCAGCAAAACTTATCAGATCTAACTTCCACACATTCAAATGGGAATGAGTAGTAACTTTAATCCCTATACATTTGAAAACACTTACTAGAAATCTTGTTTTTCCATATTTTCCTTTTGTAAGGCTTGATTTCACAATAAATTTGATCTAAATCTCTCAATTGTTTTTGAAGTTTTCCAAAACAAAATGCCTTCATCTGATTTTATTTTAAATAAAAACATTTCAATTTCAGTATCCATACAAGAAATTATCTGACTAGAAGTTCAAAGACTCCTAAAATGCCTGCAGAAACCCTGATCTGTCACAACTGCAGAACACAGCTGTTTGCAGCTGGGACTAGCTGGGGGTAATTCCAGGCAGAGCTGGTGTGCAAATGACAAGAGTGTGACCCTTGCTATGGGAGCAAGATCTTGATCTGCCACAATCTGTGTACAAAGACCCAAAAGTAGGGCTAAATGCAGATGCCATGGGATACAGTGCAAACATTTCTATAAGCTAGCTACATGATTTCCTTCCATATAAAAGCCTTTCAAGGAGGAGGACCAGATACACGTGTGAACTAAGACACTTTGGAACCCAAATCATTGCTGTCAGCTGATAAAGCTAACACTATGACCCCACTGAAGTCAGCCCGATGGCTCCCACATGCTCTCACAGGATGTTTATTTAACACCAGTTTAACAGAATCTGCTCTGCACCTTCCTGTCCACAGGCTCGTGTGCCATTTCAGTTCTCCCATTACTGCTTCTAAATAGGGCATAAAAGACACGACCAATAAGATCCAAAACCATGTAATGGAGCAGGCATGAACAGGTGGAAGAAACTGATAGCCCTGCTGTAAGATTAGCTGAGCACCACCTGGAAAATACTCTCTCCTCATTTCTAATTAACTTTGTTATTTTCTCTCCTCTTCATCTCTCTTCCCTCCCTTTGTCAACAGTGACCCTTCACTCTACCCCCGACTTCTCTGTATACATTTCTCCCCTGATCACAGCCTCCACCTTGAACCGCACACCTAACACATTTAATCCATCACAAACAGCAGCAGCGTGCCAGGAGATAAAATAACCCACTATAGTTCTGCTGTAGAGGTGGCTGGTGGCTCAGCATTTTTTCAGGCATACTGGAAATTTTGAAAGGGAAATACTGATTTTTGGTGCTTTAGTATTGAGGTGTCAGATGACCTAATTTTTTGAAGTGCAATCAATGGAAGCTGTAAAGTGCTGGGTTCCAGTAAGAAGATCAAGTCTTGTCTGTCACAGACAAGGCAATCAAAAATTGAATCCTCCTCTCCATTACTGAACTACTGAAAACACAAGGTCGCTAAATGGAGATAAATCACAGACCTATCTTAAAAATGAAACCATCTATAGTTTCAATGCATTGCCCATTTTCCCATAACTTTTGGCATGAAGTGTATCATCAGAGCAACAATTTAACAAAAAAAATGGATCTACCTTTTTCACGTAAACCTATTTTCTTTCATATTTTCAAGCTAACCTTCCGGACCAGGCCAAAAAGCATATGTGAGAAATGCGTCAGAATTTCAGTGCTGTTGTTCAGCTCTCACATAGCCTTGGTGAATAGGAATAATTCTGTTATTCCAAGTATTTGTATATGTTCTTTATACAAATCCAAAACATGTGAGGCCCTGCACAAAGTCAGCACTGGATGTAGGAGAAAAATGAAGCCATGAACGAAGCCATGAGCAAAGTAGTTTTCTTGTGTTATATGTTGTATTATTGACTGCTTTATTCTTCAACTTTTTGACATCTGTACTTAAGTGTACACTATGAAATTTTGCCTAGAAAGGAATTTTGAAGACAAATTACATCCCAGAGAAATTCCAAAAATGCCACAGACTTCTGCTGGAGAAGTTTCAGACACTGTCCCAACAAGAAGACTTAAATTCAGAAATAATTTAAGATAAAGTTGTATGTCAGGAAACAAATAAAAAACGATATTATACTATTTCTCCTCAAGAAGAAAACTATAGAAAAAAACATATTGTAAAAGGCAGTCTTAGTGTAAAAGACACCTTCTGTAGCCTCTGAAATAAACACTGATTAGGCAAGTTAAAGAAAAATGCAGGTGCATTAATTATACACATACATCCAAATTCAACAGCATACAAATATAATATACCCTTGACCACTACATGCTCCGAATGCAACAAATAGCACCAAGCACCAACTGCAGCCAGTTAAGTCCATCTACTCATGAATACAGAAATTACAGTACACTGAAGAAATTTGGAGAATTATAATGAAAAGCACATATATTTTATTAAAAACTTATTTCTAGAAAAAACAGCTTTTTCAAAAAGTGTATACTAGCTGGCTTAGGACTACTTTAAATGCAATCATAATATTCAAAGTACAAAATAAAAACTTTATAGACAAATAATTTATTTTTGATGTTTTTCAGCTCAACTTGTACAGTAAAACATGACCTGAATAACATGAATCCCTCAGTTTAAAACAGCGTCTTTATGTTAAATGTAAAGTTTGCAAACAGCCAGTACCCTTTCTCTTCAGTCTTCTCACAGTTCACTGATAAAGAAAGTAAGAAAAGTATTGAATGGTCTCCCTTCTGGGCACCTTGTTGCAAACAGCCGTCGGATGGTTTTGTGACCATTGATAAATGAAGCTGAGATATTTTTCCCTTCTTTTAGAGAAGCCACTTTACCAAAATCTTCTGTTACATGTCACCCTATAGAGCAAGTGTCCACCCCTGAACAGCTTGATGTGTGATGTGAACCAACATCTTCACAGTATACTTCAAAGGATGATGATCTAAAAGAACAACTGCATAGTGCTCTTTACAGCTTTAGACAGCTTTATCCCAGTGTCTATCTGGGTTTGACAGGCAGAACTCTTCTGTATTTTCAGTTCATTGGCCTGTCCAAAGAAATGGACTGTTCTTCATAACATTCTTTGCTGTTTTCACTACTCTTCTGACTCCTCCTTTACCCTGCTTTGGTTCGCACTGGCCTCAAAGCATACAAGCTAAGCTAAAACTAAGTGAAGGATGTACTCCATGATAGCATTTAATGCTGCTAATGCACTCCAGTTGGAGTCCACCAGTCCTGAAAGGAGAAGGAAAATCAACAGGGACTAATGTGTCCTAGAAATGTTTTTTCAATACCTTGTTTAGGAGTGACTCTGGATTTTACAGTGAACCTTTATCAGTTCGGGTCAAAATTTAAGTTTTGTGGAATTATCATTCTGTCCCCTGTACAGGCAAGAAAATTTATTCAGAAGCTACGCAATTTTCACATACTCCATTTCCCTTTACGGGTACACACACAGCACATCCAAATTTGCTAATGTAGTCACAAACCTTGCATTACAGAAGGACAAAACTTACCCCATCCATAGCTTTTACTAAGAGATCATAAGTAGTTGGATCTCCTTCTCTGTCAATATCTTGAGACACACAGATTTGACCAGTACGGGGATCAATCTGGAAGGCTTTGGATTTTTCATAATAATGGAATCCATCATAAAGAAAATATTCAATTTCACCAAACTGGTCAGCATCAGCATCTGTTGCCTTGACCTGCGAGGAAACAGGAAAAATGAAGGCAGTGAAGCTATTAGTCAAAAATCAGATACTTTGTTTTAAAGATGCCTGTGTTTTGAAAGCAAACATGCATACACACAATGCCCTATGAATACATACATGCCCTAAGCTATCTGTTTGCATTTTGTAAAATGACAACTCAGATGCTGACAGCGTAATTATTGCAACAAGAATAGAAGATCGATTAAGCCTTGTCTGTAACATACTTGTTTATTTGTCAATAATCATCTCAATCAAATGAGCACTGGAAAAGACATGCACATTAAGCCATGTCACTAGGCCATACATTAAGCTACTCTCCCTTCCTGTTATTTTATCAGCAGAGGTAATTCACACAGTTCTTGTATGAATTATTATGAATATTACACGTGCATATAGGAGTGATGCAGCACATTCTTAATGAATGTGTTGTCTGAAGGATTTCCCAGAGCTTAGTTAAATCCTTAATTTGAGAGCTTGGTGACACAGTGATCCATGAAAGGCAAGGGCTGGAGGGTGCTTTAATCTGCAGTCCTCTGCGGAGCCAGAGCTCTGCCAGCACCACTGAACACAGCCATCACCTGCACCCACAGCACAAAGCAAAGGATGTATGGACTGCAGTAAGTTCCTGGGAGAGACCAGGTTCCCTTGGTCCCAAGCGCAGCCTTGGATGGAGTTACAGATGCTGAACACCAAGACCAACATTTTTTCAGCTATATTAAGTACATTTTAAAAGCAGCGTGGAATCTGCCACAAATCCCAAACACTGTAAACAACTATTTTAAAGCAAGACTTCATTCAGAGGGATGTCCATCTGCACCAACATAACAGAAATCAACAGTCTTTAAAAATACTTTTAAAAAGCTTTTATAATATCACAGGGTTTTGCCCATAAAATATACACATGCCCTGTGAGAAGCTGAGGGAAGTGGGCTTGCTTAGCATGGAGAAGAGAAGGTTTGCAGGGAGATCTACTAGCAGCCCTCCATTATCCAAGAGGAAGTTACTGAAAATACATCAGGGTCTCTCTTCAGGTGCAGGGCAAGAGGAGAAACAGTGGTCACAAGCCGCAACAGTACTGTTTGGATGGAAAGACGTACTTTTACTATGAAGAGGATAGAGCTCCCTGCCCAGAGAGGCTGGGGTCTCTATCCTTGAAGTTCCAAGACCCAAGGGGACACAGCCATGAGCAGCCAGAGCTGTCCGGCCCCAAGATCAGAGGCCTCCCACCAACCCTCCATCCACAGCCTAAGAAATAAACTCTGCCAGGCAACATTAGCACTGCAACAAAGCTTGAACATTTGGTAAACAGAGAAGTATCGTACATTACAGCAATAAAATTGAAGGCACACAGTCCCTGATTAAAAAAACTGTGCTGAGTTTGGCTTTTTGTGGTATATTCCATCATGAAATTTTTCACTTTTTAAATAAGATTTGAGATATCTGTAAACTTAAGTACATATTAAAATAGACTGCATTTTTAGTTTGTGACTACTGGAGATACTTGAAGGATTTCTCTTCCTCATCTGGCTTCACTTTCTACTTCTTTAAAGAGAAGTCCTGTGCTTTTTCTTGCCTGTCTGTGTGAGTACAATGCCTGATAACCTTACCAGAACTTCAGAAACCTTATGACCACCAAGTATGGGAGTTTAAACCCAGTCAAGTTCCCCAAGAAGACCTGTGAGACTTACCACCTGCACTGACCCAGGTTTGTAAGCTACACTCACGGTCATGAACCAGGGAGGGCAGAGGTCTGTGTGCTACTGCACAGCTGTCTGTACTGTTGGACATCTGGCACAGTTTTAGGCATGGTTTTGACAGCAGCCAAGCAGGACATACCAGGGAGTATTCCTAGCAAAGAGTCTGGATGAGCTCATCCTGTTTCTTTGGAAGGGGGACAAATGAATTTGTGTGCATGGACACAAGCTGTGGCAAGTCAGTGGCCACAAGGCTGGAGAACAAGCCCCAGCTGCCTTCCTCACTGGTATAAACATGTGGTCAAGGCCACTCAGCACCTTAGTCATGCACTCACCTCTTGGCCCTCAGAGGAATCATTTTTGCATTAGGGCACTGAACTGGGACTGAAGAAAACTCACCTGAATTAAAACATGCTTTGAAGGCACAAAAATGTAGAAGTGGGGGAAAATAAACTGTGTACAAAGGGTTGAAGCAAATTATAAGGCTAAAACTTACCCTAGACCAGTTACTTACATCAGAACTTCGAGGTGACAGATAGCCCAAAAAGATGCACATTAGTTCAGACACTTTTTTTTTTTTTCCTCCTTTCTATCTTAAAGCACTATATGGATTTGCCTGCTTCTGCATAAGATGATCCACATTTGCTGTATGTCAAGAGGTATCTCTGACTGGGATTGTGCAGCACACTCAAGCGCATCCCTTTTTCCCTTTTTTGAGTTTCTTACAGCTCTGCAGGCCATTAAACCAGAATCTCCGGCACTGCAAACGGTAGGGATCCCTGCAGTTTCAAAGCCTTTCATGATCCATTGCAGTCCGCAGCCCCCAGCTATATTGCAGGGTGCAATTCATGGCCAGTCCCGACTTCAGTTCAATGATTCCTCCTGGTTAAGTTATAGACAAAACTCATCCTCAGCTTCAGCATAACCAAGATCTGGCCCTAAGCATGCTTTACAACTGTACATAAATGAATTCTACCACATGTATTTTATCACTCTTGCACCTTGTTATTCCTGTTTGAAAGATAATAGAATAGAATTCTAGCATGCCCTCCATATTCAATCACCCTGATGTTATGGAACAGTAATTCATTTGGTCCTTTGGAGAAAAACACTTTATTTTTTGTGCCTGAAATCTAATGCAGGTGACAATAATGAAAGGTCCTGTCTCATTATACCTCTATGTAGTTAGATGTGTAAATGCTGACATTTGTCTGCAATTGAATGTGGGTGAGTAATTACAAGTGTGACATTAGAGAGCACTGTTAGAAGTTTAGCCCATTATGTTTAGCATTGTTCCAAAAAAGGAATGATGACTGATGAACTTAATTGAAAGTGCTTCAGTCCAAAGCAGTATGGCTTTGAAGGTCTAACTGTGATCAATAAATGATGCCAAAATTAAATGGCATCAACATCTGCATTTATAAAAATATGATCTCTGTCCAAGTCCTTAGAACCCATTCAATTTTCACCCACTTAGCAGTCCTTTTTTCATCAGTTCTTTTTTTAATCTGCAGTTTTACCCATGGAGTCTCTGCTCTGAAGAGGAAAAAAAATCTGAAATTACAAACGAAAGAATAATTTACTGTAGCAAACAGAGGTTGAATAGCACTACACCACCTGAGGTCTGGGAACCAATTATCAATACAAGCTGATTTAGAAGGTTCTTGTGTTTTCACTGGATTCAAGTTCAAGCTTTCAGATACAGGTGAAGAGAAAAAGTTACCACACATTTTAGGAACTGAAGCATAGTGTACTCAAGAGCCAAAGCATGGCAGGGTATAACAGTTGCACTAGGGCATTACAAGCTGCACTAGTACCATTCCTACAGGGTATTACAGTAATTAAGTGTTCAATAGCTTTGAGTTACAGCAGTCCCAGCAAAAGGAAATGAAGGCAGCAGCCAGAGTTTTCACAGTGCATTGATCAAAAGCATTGTGTGCTGGCAATTGCACAGAGGTGATAGAGCTGAAAGGATTTATGGGCCTTGGAGATGGGGAAGGCAAGAGAGCACAAAGCTGTAACTTCAACTGTTCTGACAGTCAGGCTGAATGTGATAATATGATATTGGGAGCTGGGAGAAAGTGGGGGTGGGATTAAGCTCTCAGGGCCTTACTTATTCTTTAGCTAAATACATTTTCAATGTGCCACATTGAAGACGTGTGTAATTAAGGAGTGTAAACTTGGGAATAAGTAACTACAGGACAAAGCATTCCCAAGAAACACTTCAAAAAGTCAACAAAAGCCATGGCTTAGCAGCATGATAGCTGCTGGCTGGACTTCTCCAGTCAGTCATGCTTTCTGTAACCTATATCCTTGATTTCTGCACTTTCTAGACTACAAGTTTGTCAAAAGAAAAAGAAAGTTTCTTTTGCCCTGCTGACATTACCAATAAAGTAATAAATGGTTAGAATGGAGATGTCTTCCCAAGAGGAGGAAGGTGGAACCTAGAGAAGCGTTATGAAGAACAATAAAAAAGCTGATCAATCAGTGTGATGCTCAAACAGATTAGTGCATGGGGCAACAAATGGTGGGAACTGCTAGAAAAGAAAGGGTATAAAACAGAGATAAAAATAATTGGTGTCTTGAAATGACCAACTAGCAGAGGAACATTAGAAGTGCAGAAACAACTTTCTATTTACATGTGGAAAGAAGGCCTCATCTCAGAGAAAAAAAAATAATGGGAACCACTGTGTACTTGAACATCATTAACTTCATCTATATGTACATTTTAATCCTACAACACATGTGGAAGTCCAAATGGAGAAAAAATGCTGGCAACAGGCTCAGATAGATGGGAACAGAAAAACAGGAACAGAAAAATCTTTTTCAGTGTTGTACTAAGGAAGAAGAAAGTTTACAGCTAATAGAAAGCAAACGTGGTGGATTGTCAGCTGGTTCCACTCACTTCAGTGGGACTATAACAACTCACAGCAATGGGCAATCTTTCCCCATATTCTAAGTGCATGAAACAGTGTTGTCGATAAATGAGTAATAGATATGATTATATGGAGAATTTATAATTCTCTAAAGCCCAGATCATTTCAAAGACTAATCCATTTTGACAGAAAAGTTCCCACTTTGATTTGTTTCCACTGCTTTAAAATCTTCAAGCATATGTTTAACTGTCACCCTACTGTTTTGACAGATTAAAATAAAGTTCCTGTCTAAAGATTTAGGTATTTTCGATTTTTCCTAAGACATTATTTCCTGTTAATAAACAACTAAATGTATTTTGAAAAGCAGAACAAGTATTTTAAGCTATATACAAAGTAGAAGTGACCTATGCACACAAAACCACACCAGAGAATACAGTCTGATCAACTCAACATGCAGACCAAAAAATCAGGGCATGCATTTTGCATTCTATGTAAAGACCATTTCTAGGACTTCAGTAGTATGCAGCCTTAAAGCTGACTGCTTTGCAATGCTGAATTGCACATATGGGTGACCAGATTTCATTTTATGGCTTTCAGATTGACAGAATAAAAATAGGCTACAATGGGAAAGAGCAGGCAGTCTGGCCAAGACATTCGTGACATTGGTCATCTCTGATAGCAATTAAATGAGACTAAAAAGTACTGATTTTTCACAGCTTAAGAATTACTCCCATACAACACCTATTTTGTCAAGTTTCCTCAGTTTGATTCCAGCAAACCAAGATGCAACTTTTATATTTCATGAAGGCTGTTTGATGGACTCTCAATGTCAAAACTTAAGACTTTATTTTGTGTATAAAAGGTGCGTTCAATTCTTTCAATTGAAGTGACATTGTGAAAAGCAAATTAACTGCTGGTAGTCAAAGAAAATCAGAATGTAAATAAACCCATTCTCTACTACTCCAAAATCCTCCTCATTGAAATATAAGGCAGGACGCTACAGATGGATACGGACACAGGGAAACTACCAGGACACTGAAAGGAAGCAATTCAACAACACAATTACAGGGCTGATGAGTGGTATAAAAATAGTCCTGTCCTACAGACATCCAGGGGTCACCAAACCAAACTCCAACACCCTTCATATTATGGGACACCAGAAGTGTTCATGGCAATACAGCAATGCCCAACGACAAACTCTCACCAGACTAGTCCTGCAGTACAACCCAAACGCCACCACAATGACTGACCATCAGTATTTCGGAAGCATCCACAACTTCTCTCCAAGAAGGAGAGAAGCAGCCTACATTGTTGGCTTTTTTTTTTTTGTACTTGTGAGCTAATCCATGAGGAGTATGGCATGTATAAATAAAACCCAAGGTTTTTAAATAAGATAAGCCTAACCCCATTTCACACATGAATCTCTCATAGATCACACCAATTTTTATCTTTTTAATAACACATTGATTTTTGTTTTGTAACATTTGCTACCTTCACTTCATCTTTCAAGTAAATGAAAGGAAACATTTAACTTGATGTACGATGGTGAGATTTTAGCTTTTTGTCTTCTTTTCTAACTGATGACAGTGAACAAACCAGCCAATGTTGACGTATCTGCAATTTACTGCTTTCAGTTAATCCACAGAAAAAAGAAAAAAAGTCATTGGTGGAGAAAAACCACATGAGTACATTATAGCATCACGCTTTCATTCTGAAAGCCAGACATTATCCAGTAAACCAAGGGGGATCCAGGAAGAACTGTGCATGTCAGTCCAAACAGTAATCTGCAATTCCTGCTCTGATGTTACCCAGAGCCTGAATTCACTGCTATTTAAACCAGAAGTTCCTGACGTGCCTTCAGTTTTGTTTCTACACCTCCCCCAAAGGGGCGCAAGCAGCTAAATCCCTTTGATGCAAGCCAGGATCCAGAAATCTGGGAGTCAGGCCCAATCTGCAAGGCAGGCCCTTATCACACCTAATGCATCAGTAGGATCAGGACCATCACAAAATGCAGTTGTCAATATCTGACATCATAGCAAACGGCAGTGCTGCTAATACCTACTTATTACATGGTAGAGTAGTGATTAAAAAGTGTGTTTTGGGAACAGAAAGCTTAGGGTCCAGCACCAAGATCATCTGCTAAGAGATCCAGCATCTATTTGGTCAGTCCATTTGGTCTACATTTCTCTCCTTCCTTTCTTACTGTGCAAATACAATCTGAACTTATATCATTTATTTTTATTGCCTATGTAAAATAGAAGAACAGAAATGGAGAACATATTTCTGAGGAAGGTAAGCTGTCATAGCAAATAGAAAATATTTCCAGGACTAAAATGTTATTTAATCAAAGGTGACCCCTACTTTTCAGTAAAAGCAAATCAGCATGTTCATTAATGCTGCTCATATACTGTTATAATTTTAGATTTTATAGCACACTAAAGACCTGCTATGCACAGTTAAGAATTTAAGTACAAATCCATTTTTATTCATTAACTTTAGCAAGCTGCAGAGCTCCAAGTCTAAGAACCTCTGCCAAGTAATAGCAGAGAACAAAAGTTTTCCTATTCTGTGCTAATTGCATAAAGCAAGGAGTTATGAATAATGGCTTTAATAATCTAGAATACATAACAAAAATATTTCTTATATACCATGTTATTTTGATGATCTTACACTGGACTATGTTTTAACTTTTGGGGCTGGTATTCATTTTAATATTGCATTTAACAAGATGGTTTATAAAGATTTATAAAGAACTCAGGGTACCAGCTATCTTGTTGCTTAAGATGTTTTTCCTATTACAGTTCTTTCCTATGAATGATAAGTTGATAATATGACTTTTCTTGGCACTATATAATATTAATTTTGATTAGAATAAATCATTTTCTTGGTTCAGATCAATCAATATAATTACAATATAAGTATCTGTGATGTGATATACTAGCTAATTGAGCCTAAGTGATCAAAGTAGATATCCTGAATGAAGAGTAGATGTGTGACCTTAAAACAGAACACTAAGAATAAAATAATCTTTCAATTATACCAGTGTCTGCAATAGAGGAATTGAAGGAGGACTGTTACAAAGGAGAGAAAGAACTGCAGATGTGGATAAGCAGCCTTGTCCATTCCTTGGAGGCACCCAGGCTTGCACAACTGGCCAGCTCTAGGATGTGACCCAGTAGAAGCCTGTCATTATAACTTCCTGTTATTGTTGCATTATTAGATTTCAGCCAGCTCTGATCCCGATGCAGCTCAGCCCAGGGCAAGTGGTGGACAGGCAGCAGGAAAACACCTAAAAACCCTTGCAGTAATGGCACAGACTTAAGGCAGGCTGAAACAGCACGCTTACATGTGTTTATGCAAGCATTTTCCAAACCCTCAAACCAGTCTGAGCTGCTAATTGCTGCCCACAAACCACAGAGCTCAACCAATATTCCTGGCTTGACTGATACAACTATTTATGGAGCCACGCTGTGAACAAGATCACTAAGAACAGAGCTTAAATTCCTTCCAAGACATACCAATCAGAATAAATGTTCTTGGGTTTTATTTGTATTTAGTCAGATTATTTCAAAAATTCTTTTCCTACTTCACTTCAATTATACTAGGAAGGATCAATGAGCAGCCAGGGTGGAAATCAGATTGATTCTGCTGTGAGAGAAAAAGGTTTTGTTATTGCACCTTCACAGTAAATAAACACCACGTGTGTGCTGCCTAAATTGCCACTTTCAGATTTCTGTATTTGTTAAGTAAATGTGGTGGTTTAACATAGCTGAAGGCCTAACGTGGCAGATTAACAGGAAGGCTTGCTGCCTCTGGAAAACCAGCCTTCCAAATATCATTACTGGCCAGAAAACCTTGCAGAAACTTATCTCAGGAAATGCACTGTTTTGATTAAGCCCAGAGGATCTCAGAGATGGTCCATCCAATGCTAACTCCCTCCCAGGCTTGTCTTACAACTGTAGCTGTGCTACGCGTTGGGTTTGGATGTTTTGCAAAGCAGCAAATTGATTGCCTTTCTAAGTCAGGAAGGAGTCCTCCTTTAAAAACCAAGTCAAACAATGTGAAACGGTTCTTTTGCATTCCTCACAGCACCATCATTTGGCCTGCAGATCTAGTTTATTTACTTCTTGAAGTAGTGGTGGGCTTCCTTCTACCCCATATGTCTTGAGCAACAGAAACCAAAAGCCTTTCAACTGTTTGGCCCACTTCTTGTTTATGTGCTAGAGCCTGCCTACCCTCCCACATTTGTCTGCAGAAATCAGAACTTTAAAACCCCCTATGGAGGGATCTGCCCTATATCCCTTCAGAAAGCTGACCGCCTAGTGCCCTCTCCCCTTGTGAATACCTGTTAACGTGCTTACATGCAAAATAACACTACTAATAGCATCTTCAAATCATCAGTGAGCGCCTTAGCTTGGCTCTCAAAAACACGGCCTACACTGCTTTCAGTCATTCCCTGTAAGAGCTGTGTGTTAAAAAGAACAATCTCTCTCCTAACAAAAGCATACATTTTGTGTAACTAGCCTTATAAATCATAGTCATTTTATATTTGGAAGTAAAAGAGCCCTCATCTTCTTAGTTCATTTCTGCTTTTATGGAAAATTTAAAACATGGCCAAACTCACAGCTTGAATAATGTATTCATAGCACTTTAAAAAATATTTTTATATTCTGTTCATTGTAGACATAAAAATTAGCAAGGGATCTATATATCTCCTAATGATTGGTGCAGAAATGAAGCCTGACACAAACTATAGAGACATTTCTCCCCTTTCTTCTGAAGCAATTTTTCCATATACACACCAGTTTTGTTTCCCATCTAACACTCCGTATCCGTCCCTAGCTATTTTTGCTCTATACAAGTCTCTCACACACACAGCCTAGAGGCTTGCAGATTACAAAACATAACAATAAGCAACCAGAAAGATCAAGAGGCATGACACATGCTATCCAGGTTAGGGTTTTGCATGACAGTAAACTGACAGTAAACAATATTTGAGATACTGTCTAACAAAAAAGACTGTTTAGTCCAAAATAAAAAACCTCACTGACTGTGCAGTAAATGTACACAACTAATCCATCAATTTCTTTGATTTGAATTAGGTATACATGTTAAAAGTGATTCAGATGGCCCACCTTTGAATATGTGGAGGTGGAAGAGCCACTCCCAAGAAGTTAAAGGACATACCCACATATTGTTGCTTACACATCACGGGTCACAGAAACACCACAAAACCACCACCCTACTTTGTGCAAGATGTTCTAAAGGTAGAGCTTTTAAACACTTTCAGTATCTAAAAAGAGAGCTTACCATAAATAACGTCTTGCTCCCAAACTACAAATCTTAATTAGTATTATGAGAATTATGCTTAAATGCATACAAGGAAAACTGTTCAATGAAGGACTAGTAAAGTTTACATGATACCTATCATGCCAAACAAGCCTTACTTACCAAGAATGAAAATAATTCTGTGTAGCACCCTTTCATACTCTACAAATCTTTAAATGAAGACCATAACATGTAAGTCATTAACTATCCCAGCACACAACTACAGGCCCAGAAGTACCTCTGTCCTCAGGTGCACACTGGCCACAGGCTGAGTGTCTAAATGAAACTGTGGGGTGCACCAGCCCCACCCCTACATTGATCCCTCTCTGTTCATACACAACCCCAATTATGGAACAGCCACAAAACCAGCATGTTACTAGTATCTAAGTCAGGATACACAGCCAGAGCCAACTAACAGGATCAAATCAAAGAAAATGAGGGGAAAATAACCGTTCTAGCCATGAACCTGCTGCAGAAGTGGATCCTGTCTTGCTACAACTGATTTGTCTCACTCTGCTTACTTTACTCATCAATAAGTTCCCACCCCCCCATAAGCATAGAGTTTTTAAGTAGTACGACCTGTTGAATCTCAAGCCTTTTCAAAATACACCAGATAACAAAAGGAGCATCGCATGTGGGAGTAGCTCAAGCACATCTACAAGCACAGAATGCAGCTACTTTTTATAGCATAACATCTAAGGAAAGCACGCTGTGTACCAACAGTATATTTTAATTAGTAAAAACAACAGATGGGTTAAGTTCCAGGAAGGAAATAAGAGATGCTGACAGGGTATAAATTGACCACATCACTTACAGAGATAGAGGCATCCCTTCCCCTCCGAACCCCCACGATAAGGAGTTCTCCCACAAACAGTACACTGCAGCCCTATGCTGTTCTTATATTTCCTGCACAGCAGCAGAATTCAGAATTGTTTTGAAGTGGGAGATTATCAAAGCCAGATGGCCAGGTCCATTTGCTCAGCTCCAGAATTCTCTGAAGTCTCTTGCTCTCTCTTAGGAAAAGGAAATATTCTGTTCTGAAGACTGGTTCTGAACACTTTGGATGTAGCCCTTTCAGTGATCAAAACAGCAAACTGGAATGAATTTCAACTTCAGCAACCAGAAGAGCAAGATGAGTCTGACAACTAGAAGCATTCTTCAGTATCTGCTTCACAGAAACAATTAAAAACACAGTAACTCCAAAAAGAAGTGTATGTCCAACTCATGCATGCAGAATTTACACATCCATATGGTTAGGAAGGATTGAAGCCTCCCTGAATATTCAGACAGTATGTTGCTAACACTAAATCACTTTATCACATTTGCTACTTTTAGATGATCCATTCTTTACTGACTCACTACATTTTTCCTCAAACTAACAGATGAGACCATTTGTAGCATGGTATTTAAACTATAAGCAGACCAGTTATTCTTATTAAGCCAAAATGATGCCTGCAGTTTTGTCCCATCTACATGCTAAATTTGTAGCTCTCTAATTTTCATTGTTGCATAGCGTTCCTCTGTTTTCTGGAGAAACTGAAAAGGTATGTTAGAACTCAGAATAGGGAACTGCTGAATAATGAGATCCTGCTCTCAATTGCTTCCATCTCTCATGCATAGTATTGGTACCTGTCCACAACATTCATTAATCTCAGCTGCTTGCATTGGAGCTTTTCACCATCTGAGCCCAAAATATCTTGTTTTTCCCAACCTTTGCCATGTCATTTTATCCCCAGCACAGGTTCTGTCCTTTCCATAGCTCCAGAGGGTGGCAGCTCCCCCAGGCCAGCAGCTACACAGCAGACACGTAGCAACAGCCTTTTCGTTAACCTTGTAAAACAAACAGTTTCTTACAGAGACCTGGCTCCTGTTAAACAACACAAGCGGGAATCACAGCAGCTACACTTTCACAACAGGACTATTATATTTCAGCCACACAAGAGACACTGGAGAATGTACAGTATAGAGATGGGAATATCTGGGCTGCAGCATGTGCTCTTTCCACTTTGCACCACAGGTTTCCAGTTGGCTTGTAAATACCCTGTTGTATTTTATTCTCAAGATCTTGTTCCAGTGCATTTTTCTCATTTGTCCTGCCTCATTATAACCTCACTCCCCCAACTCCCCCCCGCCCCCATCCCCCCTATCCCCCCCCTCCCACTTCCCAAGTGAAACTGTAGCAGTTGAAAGGGCATTATAAAGATGCAAAGATTCCAGACCGGAATAGAACTGGCTCTCTAGTTCAGTACCTTGGTCCTGGAAGATGGCTACTACCACATCCCTATGAGTAAAATGCAAGAAACCCACAGCTGATAAACTAATCCCTTCCCCTCATCTTTCTGCTCCTCCATGAAGGATTCAACATAAAACTAATAGTTAACTAAGTGAGTAAGCAGAGGTCAGGCTTTTATTCTTCCCCAAACTTTTCTGAATGAAATTCCTTTTCTTGCATTACACGCATAAACATCCAGGCTTTCTCCAAACATGTTAAACTACTTCTGAAGATATGCCATGGGTACAAGGTTCCTGCTCAGGAAGAACTTTATTTCATCATTTTGGAATTTATGCCTTTTCCATGTAATGGAGTATATTTTGTTACACAAGGAAATAAAAGCTAGATACCTTTCCACTCCAAAGGAGAAAATGGGTACTTGGAAATTGATGCTGAGCCAACAGAAAGACAGGAGATTTCAGCCATCTCTCTGCCAGCACCAGTGTCCAGGAGGCTCCTGGTCCTCAGAAGTTATGACAGCGACCAAGTCCTTGCACTACAGTCTATGGAGGGAGGTAACCAAGGGAACAGGGATTGTGCCTGAATCAGTATTTTAAAATCCCTTTGATTACGAAGCTGGCACTGGTCAGCAGTGTTGAAAGGAGTAACTCCAGTCCCTTTGGGTGTCCTAGAAATGGTGGAGCAGTGCTGGTAGAGATCTTCCTCTACCAATGATGCCCTATTAATCCTTGATGTCTCTCCATGCTTCTGCCCACAGGGAACATAGCAAGGTCTCGAGCCTCCAAGAATACTAGCAATGACTAATAACTAAACACTGCCAATGGTCACTTGCTCATGAAAGCTAAAAAGACATGAACTGATCTCTTAAAGGACAGACTGCTGTGTGTCAGTCCTCAACCAAGAAGGAAGATGGAGCTGGTTGGTCCAGCTTCTTCAGATCTTTATCATTTTAGGAGCTGGCATCAGACACTGCTATGGTCTATTTCCATAACTTCTGCTGTTTAGATTCACTTCACCATGAGGTATGGAAGTTGGTTAACTGGCAGATGTTTCAAATTTGGAAATACCACATTTTCTGAAACACTAGAAGCATCCAGCATGCGGATCTACAGATAGGATGCAGTAATGGAGCACAGAGGACTGAACTCAACTGATAGAAAGGCCAAAGAATATGCATTGACATTGGGGAATAATGGAAGAACACGTGTGGCCTAAAGGAAGCATGGCACCTGCACAGCTCTAATTAACTCCAGCAGAGAAGCTATTTGAGAAGGGTAGGAAGCATGCAGCTGGAGGAAGCCCAGTGTCCTAGCTGCAAAATTAAAATAAAAAAAGCCAATCTCAAGGGGAAAAAACACTGAATATATATGTGTAACCAAAGTACCAGACTTCACCGAAAATGAAAACTAAGAATGAAAAGAGAAGAGAGCAAACAAATATTTTTGCCTGATTTTGAAATATGATTCTTCATATAAGGTGCTAATAAGACACTTGAGAAATTTATTAAAGAAAAATCTTGCTGAGAATGAAGGGTTTTGGTAGGAAAGTACCTGCTCTAGCACGAAGTAAACGTAGTCCATCTTACCCATTAGCATCAGATGTACAGGAGCTTGCACATTTAGTTTGGCAGACAAGTTTTTGTGTCAGGAAATGGTCCCCATATAGCCACCGTACTCTGTGCACCACTAAGATTCAGAAAGCTGTCATTTGAGCTCTTTTCACATCTGTAACACAATGCTCCAGCAGCACAGCCTGAATGTATATCTGGTAATGTCATGCACATCACATGCACCAGGAGTGCAGGTGGGTCAATAAAAAGTGAGTGTGTTTTGACATAGATGCAGAGTGGACTGGAGGAAGTACATCTAGCAGTATTGAACACAGTGATCTTTCAGTAGCAGCCAAAACTCACAGTGAGCTGTCTCTGATCACCCTTGGTAGAGCTACTTTATCATTAACACCCAGTCGTAAATGGCATACATGGGGATAAAAACTGCTGCTTCTTGACAGCAGCTGAGCTAAACAGGATTACCATGCAGCAGGAGATGCTGCCAAGTAGTTGATTATTGTAATTATCTGCAAGGCTGTGCAATATGCTCATAGAGATCTGCAAGCAAGGTAGAGATTTACAGACAAAACACAGAATATTTCTCCACAGTTACTCACACCAATTTAAGAGAAAAGGTCCACGACACTGACTGTGTAACTCCCAGCAATGGCACTAGTCACTAGTGTGTGTATACAGACACTAAAGAATCAGCTCTAAGGACTGGAGCTGCCAGAGAACTGGGTGCTGTACATTGCCAGAATGGTTGGCAATAGAGCCAAGTGCTGAGAGCCAGTTCTGCTGCCCTAGCTGGAACTGAATTTACCTTTCTTCTCACTAGAAATAATACTGAAAAAAAAAAGAGAAAAGGACTCAAGGGGAAATTCAGCACAGAACTCTGGGAAAAGTGAGATGATCAGAGAAATCCAGGTCTTCATTCTTCAGAGAAAGCAAGAGATGTACATTGGCTACCAACTGGTACAGCCCTTCGTAGTAAAGCCACCCGCAATGCTAATACCACATTGGCAACAGCATCAGGCTTTTCACAGCCCACAATGCAAAGGTCTTTCTTTTCTGATCCTGTAAAGATACATTTCCACAGGATTGATAAGAATAATTCATCTAATTGTAGTATATAACATCCATTTCTAAGATAATTTGAGTCAAAAAAAAGTCTTTCTAAAGTCATCATGGTACTTTCAACTCAGCCTACTACAACGAAAGAGAGGCCTCCACACTTCAAGGAAAAGAACGTTTTAGCAACCTCAGTTAAGGACACTAGAAAGACAACTTTAAAGCAAAATAATGGAGTAAATTGAGCTAGGCAAAAGAGCAAATTCCATTTGTATTTTGCTGGTGCATGAAGAACTGAAACAAGTGAAGGGAAGACAAACGAGCTTTCATGTAAAGCCTCTGATGTCAACATTGTGTGTTGTTCTTGCATGCCACAGCTTTTAAAGGAAGATGTGCAGCCTCACACATGTAGCAAACAAAGTCTCAAGAGCAAATTCAATTCAGTATGGTTTGTAAACATACATCCACACACCAACACCTTTTAAAGTATATAACATAGAGGAAAGCAGAGGAGGGATAGGCTGAGACCAAGGAAAGGACAGAAAGAAAACTGTAGAAGTTATCTGAAGGGAAAAAATGACTTTCTAAAGCCACAAGAGAGGATAGGAGAGATACATTTAATATTTTCCACACAATCCTAAGAAGGGCAAGACAAAAGTTAAGAAATTCCAGTATTAATTTGATATAAAGTTATCCTACAGAGAAAAAGGCAAAACATGGTATCCTATGTGCCAAAGATAAGAAATATGACAACATTGCTGTTAATTTCTACAGCATGAGGAATTCAGGATTTTACCACCACCACCGTAGCAAGTAAAGGCATTTGCAAAATGTGAATCGAAATCCATTTCCCAGCATAGACAGTATTCTCTATTACAGCACAAAATCCTGGGGGACTGATTTGAACTGACCATGACTGCACTTCAACATATTTTTAAACTAATCCCACTGTCACCAATGGCAGGTTGAAGACAAAAGAAAAGCCCTGTACGCAGGCCAGCATGCAGAAAGAGGTCTTATTCTCAACATTATTCTCCTCCCTGCAAGTGCCTCCTCTCTGTGGTGCCATCTAACCTGTAACATTATTTCATGATGAGAAACAACTACTAGTTGCTCTAACTTCTCTTCAGCTTCAATTCCTCTTTTAATTATAAAATAATTACAGCTTCAGCATTTCAAACATCTTAAGCTACAGTTTTGCAAATAAAGTCTTATAACATTCCATATTCTGAAATAAGATATTTAATACAAAATTTAAAGGAAAGCATGTAGTGGTTTGTTTATGTTCTTTCCCCTTGCATAGAATTCCACAATTTTCAACATTCTAGCAATAACCTGGGAAATTTTGTAAGAGTGATCATTAACTTTAAATACCTAAGGTAATAACATTATAAAGGAAAAGGAGTGAGCACACACTGCCTTTAACCAGGCTCATTTCACACTTAGTATAGAAATATCACTCCAAAACAATGATATCAGTGATAAAATGTCAAAGTCATGCTGGCATGCATTCATCTGATACCTGTGCCGAAATCAATCATGTCAAGATACTCTTTTCCCAAAAGGTTAAGAAAATAAACTAATACTAGATAACAGCAATGTTTTGCAAAATAAAAGTCTGGAGACAAATTACAGGAAGCCTGCAATGGCCAGGTGCTTTGGACTGCAGCTCCATGAGACCCCTGTGCTTCTGGGCAGCTGGGGCAGGCACATGGGACTACTGCTATAGACAATGGTGCTACAAAGAAAGAACCTTGATCCAACGGG
>NC_048896.1:51105236-51128844 GCF_011077185.1 Oxyura jamaicensis | reverse complement strand
ACCCCTGTATTTTGATGCAAGAGATTCCTCACTTCAATCATGAAATTGTGGTGGGGGGGGAGCACTTCAGGAACTACACATGCTTTAGGATTCAGGCATTGTGTAAAAATTCCCTTCTAAAAGCAGCATGGGAGCGTTGGTATTGAACAGGACACGATAATTTCATGATTGAAGTGAGGAATCTCTTGCATCAAAATACAGGGGTTCAAAGTGCTCTTCAATCATGTCAAGTTACCACAAAACTCAATGGGATTAAGTCCCTAATGAATACCCACTGGTCTTATAAGCACGGTTATGTCTGAGTGATTCACCTTGAAAACTCAACTCAAAAAGCAAGGGTTACATGACAGCAAATAACTCAGAAGTGTAGAAAATCAGAGCCTTCAGTGTGAGGCATATTTAGAATATGTCTCTGTCTGCCTTACTCTACATGCAGTCCCAACGGGCTCCAAGCAATACCAAGAACTGTTTATTATCCCCTTTGCAACATCCTGCACCCCTAAAATACACCAGTCATCTTCACCTCTGAAGAATTAGCACTGGAATTATTACCTCAAAAGATAGTCTGACCTCCTCCACAGGCATATTGGTCATTGACAGGCACCTCAGCAGTATTCAAAAGCTTCTCCTCGTCACCTGTGTGTCACCAATAGCAGCTACATAGGAAAAGCAAGCCATTTCTGCTGCTTTGTTTGGTAAGAAGAACTTTCCAACCAAACCAGTAGCAATCAAAGAACCTGCAGTCAGTTGCATCTCACTAGTCATTTGGTAGCAAGACAGTTCTGTAGTGAAACACCATTTTGCTGCAACACTTCAAAGCACAAATAACACCGAATCCTCTCTATTGCACAGAAAAAGAGGCTCATGTGGACTTCATCTCTGTGTGAAGCTCTAGCAGCTGTCTCACATTAACATGTTTAAACACAAACAGTTACAATATAGATGTAAAATTACAAATGTTGAATTAATTTTAAGCTAGCATATACTTGATATAAGCCCTTTTTTCAGTGAGAATCAGCATCCCATAAATCTCAGCTACTGTTGAGGTCTTGGTCCTTATTTTTTTTTTTTGGCTGAGTAGTACCTAAGCAGATCTATTTTCCCTCTTTTTCAGGCTTTAATCACTCAGTAAAGTAACTATTATTATTTTGTCTATTGGGGTAACCTGTCCACAATTACACACTACTTTTATCAAACTTGAAAGGTCACACAGAAGTCATTTTGTGTGCAACCAGATAATGTTATGTGAACAACTGTATTTGGATCTTTTAATGTAAAGAAGTGTAATGAGACTTTATGAATTTTGTGGGAAACTTGCAGATATTTCCTTAATATACATTTGGTGCCCATAGAAGCCCCAAACTAACCACACTGACAAAACTGAAAACCTCTCTCTCTCCTCTGACAGGACGAGTTTCCTTTGATGTGTATCAGCGTCAAACATGAGGGAACACACTTTCAGTACTGAGACAATTTTGCTAACTGAATGCTTTAAACCTTTTTGCTTGGCTACCAAGACGAGTGACTCCTTTCATGGTGGTTTCTGTGACTAAGACGAATGAAGGTCCAGTAGCCAGCCTGAGACATTCAGTCCCACTCCTAAAAACTAAGAAGGAATAACAAGTAAAAATATCCATTAGTAACAAAGCTATAACTAACAGCCTAGGCTTTTATAATAACAACAAGCCAGAACTCTTCCTTGTTCTTCAGTTATATCATCTTACCTTTTAAAACTCTTTTGAGAAGAGTCTCCTTTGGAGCACACCGTATTAAGTTCTCCATTTTTTCAACTCCTCTATCTACTTCCCATCTGTAATACCACCTCTCAATTCCTGAGGAAGCCAAATAAGAAACTTGACAAGAATTGCCTCCAAGTCGACACAGGAATTGCCAAGAATCAGAATTCCTCCCGTCTGGGAACACTACTGCCATAAACACCTCACAGGGGTTACTGGGCTTGCGCTGAGATGGTTTCAGAGCTCTTTTCAGAAAATCGTAAACCATCTCTGCTCTTCCTCTCCACAAAGCCCTTGGGTAAAGTTAAATATAAAAGCTTATGTGCTGCTAACATCCCTCTCTGCTATCAAATATAAGAGTGCTATTTCCTAGTTATCCACAACATGAATAAGATTCGCACTTGCATACCAGACAGTTGGATGAACCCTAGCAATGCTAAGATAGTGTTGGTTGAAAAGTAAGAGTTGTTAAAATAAAAATACCACCTTTCTAGTATCATCCACACCAAAAGTAATCTCCCCACACAACATTAGGCTACCAGTTTGGGGATTTACCTGAATTTATAATTCTTCCCAAACACTCAAAAGGCCAGACCTACTAAGAGGGTCCCATTCCTGTCACACTTGCACTTGATGACAAATTTTTTCACCTTTAGGCCTCACCACTTCAACTGCAACTGAACAGATAACTGGGCAAGCTCTAATCAGATCCAAGTACAGCAAGGCCGTTGCTCAGTAGCCACAATCACTCAAACCTCTTCTCAATTTGTTTATTTGATTAACTCTCCGTTAAACAACGGATCAAGTTGAAGGCTCTCATCCTTATCTTCAGACCTCTTCAGTGGAATTAAAGTTCAGCTACCAGCTTTTAGAAAATGACAGAACCATCAGTCTCACTTTATACATCTAAATGCTTCCCCCACCCCACCCCCCTCCACCGCCCATCCCCCAAGAATAAGGAGAACCTTTCCAGAAGGGATGAGGACAAAAACAAACCTTAGCTTTACCAAAACAGAAAGCAAAGCCTATTTCCTTAAATCACCCTGCTAACGCCAATAGCTGAAATGAAATCCCCACCTGTGCCTCAATTATAAAAATCTGGTCAGTGGTGGCAAAAGAAAAAATTTCCCTTGAAAAATGTTAAATTTCTTTCAGATGATTTTTCTAACTTCCCTTTTCAATAACACAAACACCAAAGTAGCTGTTCAATCTGAAGAATCCACAGTTGCAGGTCAGTTATGTCCCATGTCACAAGGATGAGGTCCCCAGATTCTGGAGAGTCTGGAGGACACGCAGTGATAGCACAGCTACATCAACAAGGAGGTGGGAAAGAAAGGAAAGAGAATCGCTGAATAGAAGTTGCAGCCAAAGGAAGAATACTGTTATTTGAGGCCTAAAGAAAAGTTGTTGCCAACATCCAGAACAGGAAGATGGGTATCTGATTAAATGTTGAGGAGGAAGAGGAGAATTCTCACATTTTAGCATCATTTATCCTATACTCTCATAGAATCAGAGAATACTTTGGGTTGGAAAGGGCCTAAAGATCATTGTATTCCAACCCCTCTATCTGCCTATGAAGTTCACATAGTCTTAAGGACAGACATACAAAAACAACTTTCAAAACCAGATTGAACATAGTTCATAAGGAAAGTTTAAAGCTTTTTTTTTTTATTACTTCACTACACAAAAGGTCAGAAGTGCATCTTTTCAAGATGGTGATTTCTACAAGCTAAGTATACATGTAACTACTAAATAAAAATCTCACAAGAGTGTGTTATAATGGTATTTTTATAGTACTGTTATTATATACTTAGAAAAAAGTGTTTTTTCTTACAACAACAAATAAAAATAGTACATTGACAACTTTTATAAATTAGACTTAATATGCTCCTTCTCCACTCATTAACATTACACAGCAGTGTCTCATTTTACATATTAATAGCTCTTTTGTCTACGTCATCTGGCAGTGCCAGGCTAACAGTTCAAGGGACTGAATAAGGAGGTGGCACCAAAGCTCTGTAATGCTCCACAAATAGTTTTTATTCCTGAGAAAAAGCTGGTATGCTCTACTGGCCCTGGAGTTTGGCAACATTGGCTGCTTTTGTCCCAGAAGATAAGGCGCACACAACTTCTTCCTTACCCTAGACTTCTAGTGCCAGCATGGAGAAAGTATTCTTCACGGTTTGTTTCAAGCTCTGCCCTGTGGAGCGTTTTCCCCTCCATGAAATCCACATTTGCTTTTGTCACATAGCCTCAATAACAAAGTTGCACGTGAAAACTAATCTACACATCTATTCAATCTCTATGTAGCTAGAGATGAGTATAAGCAACCACGTAAACAGCCATCAGCCAGCTCCAGAGAATAACATCCATGAAAGTGGAGACAATGAAGTTTTGGGGGAGAGCATCAAGTGTCCACCCCCTTTCCTTTCTCCTCCAAGCAGCCAGGTTTCTTGCTAACTAAGGACAATGAATGCAAGCCTCATAGAAGCATGTGAGCCTTCTCAAGAGAAACTAAGCAGCAGCTGTTAAATTTCACATTCTCCTTTGAGCCCTGATTTCACAGTGAGGAGTCAGTATCCTGTTTTCCAAAGAAAGCGGGTGGCTGGTTTCTTTTTCACAATAGGACCTGACCTGTTGGTTCTGGAGCTCCTCAGATGAAGGCATTTGGACACACTACAGCTGCTACACTCCGGAAGAAAGCAAATTTCATTCTGTAATAAAATACTGCCCATGGTCATTGTAAAAATATAAAATGCGTGGCTTTAAGTTTGTCTTAGGATGGTTGCTGAGGAATTGTAAGATACATGGGCAATCTACACAGCTAGGGTGAAATCTCCCAGCAACGAAGACACTTAGAAATTTGATAGTTACTGTGAACTACAATAATCTCTTAAGTTTTTCTATACTTGCTGAAATACTGCTTTCACAGACTTTGGGCTTTGATTCCTGTGTTAAGTGTCCTTGAACACAGTGAAATCAAGCTGCATTTCTTGTATATGCATATCTAAAGACAGGCTGTAACAAATCTGAAAATTCATTTTAAGTAACTCTTTACAGTATCACAGAAATTGAGAGAAGATTTTGCAATAGGAAAAAGCAGAAAACCTTATAAAGGTTAGTCAAAATATATAAAGATTTTATGCCATAATGCCAATGCAAATAGTGCTGGCAAGTTCCAGAAATAAAAGGAAACCTAAATGCCAAACCCAAGCATGCTGAATTTTGATGTTCTCCATGGCTGATAGATAATCCTTCTATATGACTACACTATCCAAATTTAGACCTAAATAAACAGAAATAGCAGTATTATAACAGACAGAGTCATGATAAAATTAAAACTGGTCTTCATCTTCCTACCTAAGGCCTAGGTTACTATGTAATTACACTTAATGTAATTGTCCTTCAGTATCTCAGTAGAGCCCTCAGTACAAGGCATTTTCAAGTGAATTAAGACAGGAAAAGACATTTGTCTTTCACTCTGACACCTTGGACAGTGTTGTCCAATGAGGGTTATCAACAGCTTTGACAGAAGATGCTTGTTCTGTTCTCAACAGTCAGATGACACTAACAAGGAAAATCAAGAATAATGGCAGTAAGAGGAATAAACGGCTGAGAAATCATCCTGGAGTATCTATTTTCACCTCTTTTTTTTACCAGTTTAAACTTCCAACTTGAGTGGACAAGGAATTCCGAATTAGAACTATTAGGACTAAGCTACGCAATTACTAAACTCAAAGTAGAGAAGCATCATGGCCAGGAATACAAGAGAACTTAAACTCTGACATAATATGGCAACACTGACAGAACCAGAGAAGTATGACAGTTAATGTAATAAGCTCTGACATTTTAAAAAGTTTGCCAACACGTGTCAGCAATTCTCTGCAGGAACAAAACAGATTGACCGCTATCCTGGGTAATGCTGTTTGGGATTTACCAACCACGTTGCAGAAAGACAAGAAAGAAAAATGAATAGTCTTTGGTTGACTTAATTAGAAAAAGAAAAACCCTGCCACACACCAAAAATGCATCATGACAGGACTAACTGTTCCGCATTTGTCACGTTGATGTTACTAAGTGTTCCTGACTGCTAAAGCATGAAATGCAAATGTTGCTGACAAACATAAAAGCTTTTTCAAGAATCTACTGCCATCTGCATCATTAAAAGCACGTTTTTCATATGAGCAAGTTCTTTAGCAGCACAGAAAACAAGTCACCATCCTGGCTTATGATATGAAAATTTATAATGTAATTCTATTCAGCTGATGAATGTTAGAACACAAAAGTTTAACATGAACAATTAAAAAGAAACCCCACATAAGTAAAAATCTCTATATAACTGGAAACACTATTCTATCAAAATCAGACTTCACAGTTCATGTAGCATCCAGTTCACTACAGTGTCACTTACAAGATGAAGGTTTTCATAGGATAAAGCAAACAGTGTAGCACTACGTGCCTTTTCTTAGTGACTTCAAGAGAAAGTATTCTTTCCAGACAGAATGCATGAGACAAATGTAATAATTTGAAACAGCTTCAGTTACAAATCAAAGAAGAAAAATAAACTAGTCACATGGTCAAAGCACAGAAATACAACATGTCTTGATAAAATTTTAAAAATACAGAAGAAACAACACAAGTGATTCTGGTTTGTGCAGAGAACTAGCATCAACGAAATCCCACCCTGATTTAAGCACAGCCACAATCCCTCTGACTGCTCAGTACTGGCTTACCTGAAGGTACGCCTGCCTCAATAACATCTGTGTGCTCCATGTTCCATCTTTCACTGAGCTTGGAGGTAGAAACCATTACACTGGGCAGGAAACAAGTCAGAGCTGAACCCCAGAACTGGTAGGTGAAGTGGGAAAGGTAATTAAGTATTATTTTTAATTTCCTTTATTACAAATATTAGTGCCAATAGGTGGCGTGGGGTGGGTGAGTGTCTTTTCACACAACTCCTAAGGAAAATAGTGATATCTAAAGTTTACCAAGTGTTCCATTTCAAATATCTGCTAGACTTCTAGAAGTTCTCTAAGTACTACCTCTACTGATAGGCAAAAGTAGAACTTTTTTCCATGCAGGCTCACCACAACCTGACACTTACATATAAAGAGGATTTTCCTATCAAACAATAAAGCTTGTGAATGGCAGAATATTTGTCCTGTTCCATTTAGTACCATGCTAATTATAACACATTGCTGTGATGATTCCTAGAGCATGATCTGATTATTTTAAGCCAAGCAGGTATTTACTACATCTCAGTACCTCAAGAATACATTTCAGATGCTATCACAATAGTTAAAGACAGAAAGATTATACAGACATCTACTGCTACTACCTTAAACCCATCCATTTCTAAGACTAGAGTGCACTGAAATATAAACCTTTCTAAAGGAAAAAAGTCTGTGAGGCTTACAAATACTTTTAGCTACCAAATGATTTTCCCACATACAGTTAAACTACACAGTTTTATAATTATCATATATAACGTATGCCACCTATGACAACCAAAGAAAGACTAACACATAGCATAGAGGTCAGTGATATAATACTCCACTAAGTGACTAGGGAAGGCAGGAGGCAAATTACATGCTGAGCAGGTGAAATTTCTAGGGTGTGGGAATGAAGTCATTAATAATCTCTCATGCAGAAATGAAATTAGGTAATCACCTTCCCCAAGTGTTACATCCCACTACAGTGAATGCAGCTGAGGCTGTACCCTCTAAGACTGCTAACACCTGAAAAAAAGCAATAAGGTCCCAGAGTAACTCATTATTGCTCCCAGCAAATGCCAGGAGCTTCACCTCAGTGCTCCTGCAGGGAGAAGTGCTCCTAAAGACCTTCACAAATTTATTCCACTTCTACAACCTCATGGCAGGTCCCTCCTTGTCAACCACTGAGTTCAGCCTCCTCCACTTTGTATTATATTAATTAATATAAGACAATTAAATCAGTCTTTCAGTATTAAAGAGGCCACTGGGAGAAATACACCAGCAGAAGTCACAGGGCAGGAGTGTAAATAAAGAAAAGTGAAATTTAACAGTAACCTCTTCTTTATGAAACAAAACCTTGCATTGCTGTCTTGGACTTTTCTTCCTCTTTCAACATTCCTTTCTTAGGTTCTATTTCTGCATGGCAAATGCTGTCCAGAAAAGCGGATCATGAAAATAATGTCACAATGATTAAGAACACCTTCAGGACTAAAAAGTATTTTCCAAGCACAAGTCTAAACATGTGATGGTGGAAAACACAGTCTGAATTGTACCTTTCTCAAAGGATCAAGAAAAATCTTTCCTTGCAGATATGACCGAGCACAACCCCCTCCAGAAAATGGAAGATGGGTGCTTGTTTTCTGCCTCAGTCCCTCTGTGAGTGAATTAATCACTGAGCTATTAGATAAGAAGGGAGAACGTTTACACATTTACTTAAATTTCTTTGCTTTCTTTGAAGGATAAAAAAAAGGGGGGGGGCTTTATTTCCAAACAAAGCCAATGTTTCATCCAGCCTGAAGCACTTTGTTAATTTCATATTTAATCTCAAAGGGTAAAAAAGCAATAAAATACATTTCTTTCTTTTTTTTTTCCAGACTGAAAGCCTGCATTAATTTTTCAGCTTAGACAAAGCACTGAACCAGAATAAGTGTGATAAAAGAGCTAACAGAAAGCATGACTTTAGGGATGTGAACCAAAATAGATAACAACCTAATACTGCTGCTACTTATTCCGTGCTGCTGGTCTAAATGTCAAAACCATACAGATGACCCAGAAATTTCAACTAAAAGAACTTCTGACTGGTGATGCTGGAGTTACTAAAAACTGATAAATTACCCCAAATCACATAGATTAAAAGAAAGAATTTAAAATGGCTCTCCCAAATTAATGTTTGTATTTTACATTTTTGAATAATTTAACATATTAAGAGCATCCACAATATCAGTGCTCCAGCTACAGATGAATATGCTGACAGCCTGCTAACCATCTAGAGATACAAAATGCTCCCAGAGTTGTTAGAAATATGCATGACATTCCCAAGACGTTAAATCTGTGTTCTGTATTCCAGTTTGCAAGGAGGTCCCTAATGACTGCCCATATGAGGAGGAGGTATACTGTTCACGCAAGCTGAATAATTCTAGGCTAGTTATAGTTTAAAAAGTGTTCTTGAAGTTCACATTTTAAACATGAGTATCCAAATAACTGGATGTAGTTATGTTTCTCTACCTGATAGAATCCCACTTTCATTATCTTTTTAAGAAGCAGCAATACTACAAGCTTAACAAACTTAAATGGAGAGATTACTCCATGTTTGATAAAAAGCATGTAGATATCTAAAAGGAAGAAGGTGTTTTGCATATATATGGAATGAAATGGGGTTATCAGCTTGAAATCTAACTCAAGGAAGGGATTTTTTAGCAGCAACAAACAAAAATAACCCCAAATGTCTATCATTTTATCAGGATGTCCTCCGTATTTTTTTGTAACTCAGATGTTTACTGCTTTAGAGGAAATCTTTGAAATCTTTCTCTTTTTTTCCATGCACTACTTGCCAATATTTTTTGACCACAGTTTGTTATCCAATGGAAATATGTATCAAACAGAAGTCTCACATACCTACACTCTGACATTACTTTGCCTTAAATGACCAGAACATGTCAAGCACATGAAATGGGTATGATTGTGATGGTCTTCAAAAGATGCTGCTGCAATTTACAGTCAGCTTCTGTCTCACAGCTAGAATTTCCCTGCAGATGAGTAGTAGACCAGTATATTTAATGGTATTAACATGTAGCTTCACACCATTTCAAAACCATATGTGCAAATCCTTACTTTGTAACACAGCTTTTCTAGGTGAGCATCCTTCACTTTGACAGCTATATACAAAAGGAAAACATCATTTTGCTCTGAAAGCTCATCTGAATCTCAGGCAGCGTGCAGATATTCATAATGTGAAACTCTTACAACAGCATTCCTCCCAGAGCTAAAACTCTTTTTTCAAGTGTTTTTCAAGGGTCTTCTTTTCTCCAGTTTGGTACATGCAACAGTGAAGTTATAAACAAAAGTAGGCTGAATTATAGCCACTGAAGACCTCATACTCACTGCTGCACTGTACTTGGCAACCTTTAAGAACTTCACTGATGCAAGAGGAATAGAAGAACTAAGATGTTTATTCTCCCCAGTCACAATTTCTCATTTCTTGCTTTTTAGGGATGCGTCTTATTTAATTGAGTAAATATTAATTCTGAAAGGGATTACAGCTATTCTAAATATTCAGAAGTCCTGAATTATCTAGAGCATTTTTAAAAGTAGGATGGGGAATATGAAAGATGACTGTATGCCTCTTGAGGCTTTTTGAAGGCTTCATTAACAATTCCACACAAGAAAAGCGTTTTTAGTAACTGCACAGTGACAATATCCACACTCCTTGTGACAGTTCAGGAATCTTCCCTGTAAACCACTCATGAACTTGTCTGACTTTCTGAATTTGTTTTATAAATAGTGTTTTTTTCATCGAGTAAATCTCATACGCACCATTTCCAGTAGAAGTTTCCAACCATACCTCCCCAACCAGATAAAGTAACTGGCCATTGAAAATAACAATTGCTTCTTTGGCTGAGTGATTAAAGCCAGAAGTGAATTTTCTCCTGCTTGTCCACCAGGAGGAAGTGGAGAGAGCAGAGAACACCCAAGCTAGAATATTCACTAAGAGCGTGGCTAAAACACAAGCTTAGAAAAAGACTTGAAAGATGAGCACAGGGGGCAATTTCAGGAATTTTCAGACAAGAGAAAGAAGATGGGGTCTTATTTAACTGGAGACACGTAAGATTCATGAGAAAAGAATGGGAGAGAAGCATAGTTACTGAAGAAAAGCCGGAAGCTGCAGAAGCCAAGAGGAGCTGGGCAGGATCCCAGCAGTCACTTAAAGATTTATGGTATCTCCAGAAGGTGCTTAGAGACCCCACGGAGGTCCAGATTCCAGGGGCTTAAAGAATGCATGGCCTAATGAAATAAATCCCTAACATATCACCCAGTGAAGTGTCCCAGCAGAGAGGAAACTCTACCAGCAACC
Source organism: Oxyura jamaicensis (assembly GCF_011077185.1). Lineage (NCBI taxonomy): Eukaryota > Metazoa > Chordata > Aves > Anseriformes > Anatidae > Oxyura > Oxyura jamaicensis. The sequence continues at coordinate 51,118,045 of NC_048896.1, read as the reverse complement.
CCAGCTAACCCCTATTTTATTAAAAAATAAAATAAAATAAAATAAAATAAAAAAATGAATTAACATGTGAGTTTGTGAGCCAAGAGAAACATAGATGGTTAGTCCTTAGAGCAAGAAGATGAGATTTTAACAGCTGTAAAGTGTTGAGCTAATGCTCACAGGGTATGTTGTTTGGTGGATATTTTCCCCATCATCACATGGAATGAAGCTCAGTATCTGCTATAGGCCTCCCTAGCCCTGGGGTTAGATTAGAAGATATCCAGAAAGAATTACAATGCTCTTGGAGAAAGAACATCACCAGGAATCATCTCTTTATGAGGAGCTTTAGCTTCTCAGAGACTCACAAATCTATTAAAGTAATAAAGATATTAGACATGAATACTTCAGACCATGTAATTATAACTTGAGTGTAAAATAAAGAGGGAAATAACAACAGCCTGTATCTCTGTTTTAAAGTGATAAGCAAATAGCATTAAAAATGAAAGGGACAGTTAAAGGCAAACAGACAAATACAGGGGTTTGGATATGAGAGAAGACCAAGACTTAAGTCAGGATAAAAATATGTAGATACTCATAAACAGAAAAGAATGAGCAGAAACGGGTGTGCTAAGATAGCATACTGTTAAAATTGGCCACTGTGTGAGAGGTGAAGGAGTACCTTCCTCACTCTGCTATCAGCAATTATCATCACTAATGGGAATGAAAATGCGAGAATGGAAGTTATACATCTTGAAGTTAACATTAAATCAGTGTTCAGAATGGGAGGACCCAACCTAGAATTATTAGAGAACTTACAAATAAAACTACAAGCTTGTAGCCAGAATTATTCTAGGTCTTAATGAATCCACCTCTCTTGAAAATAACAAAAGGAGAGGCAACAGCGTAGAAAAGAAGAGCAAATGAATGTGGGCACTGCAGTCCTATCATGCTGACCAAAACAGATTAAAACTTTAAAACAAGTTCTGAAGAATAAGAAGAACATAGAATAAGTGGATAAAATGCAACATTTTGCCAAGGATTTCAGTATCCATTTGACAATGGATTTTCTAGACACACAAAGCTTACTACATTTAATCAATCTGCATTTTGTGCAGTAACATTTCTTTCCATTTTTATTTAGTACAGACTCAGCCACTATTCAAAAGATCATATGGTTAGAAACCAGGTAAGAAGAAATGAAAACGAGATGGGAAGGGAAAAGGGAAGTAACAAAGTACATTTTAAGTGGCCTCCAATTAGATACAATAGACATCAGAAGCCTCCCAGGAACATAAATGTACTCCAAAATGGCATTTCAGCAACAGAATCTGAGAAACTTCAGGATAACATGTGTCCCACAACTTCAGCGTTCTGGAAATTCAACACATGTTCTGGTCTAAGTCCTGAATGTTGGCCTTGGTCCTCAATGCAAACGGCTTCAGACAAACCTTTCAGAAAATGAAAAGCAGTTAGACTTTCAAAATGAGTGTTCCCACTGCCAACTCTTTTTCCCCTCCAAAGACACAAATGGAGATTTTTTTAAATTTTTTTTTAAACTAGTAATTAGTGATTAGTTCCAAGAAAATTCGAACCTTACTTCTTTAATTGCAAATTACAAACCTAAGAGATTTGGCAGTTGATTTTTTCAATGAAAAGAGAATGCAAAAGCAGCCTGCTATCAGAACAAAATCATAAGACTGCAGCTCTGCCAAAATTATTGCTAAAGACATCAACTTCAAAGACAGCTAAAGAAAGAAAAGAAACAAATTCCAGGATATGGAATTTTACTTTAATAGTAACAAAAGGGAGAGAACAAACAAACACCAATAGAAGCCAAATATACATTTTTGTCTTTCTTCTTTCTTTTTAAAACCAGAATGAAACGTCCCCTCTTAGCTCCTTGAAAAATTATATGAATGTAAATCTAAATGCAAAAGAATTTTTTAAGCTGTGAGTCTGTCTTCAACTGCAACCTTTGGGGAAAATCATTATTTTAGTGTCACTGGTGATGGAAGCACAGATTGCATTAAAATATGTGACATTAAGAAAAAGTTCTGTGCTCAGGGAAAGTAGGTCATGTTTGTACTGCAGTTTATTTCATCCCGTTGCTCCTACAGCACCATGAATACAGCTCTCTCTCTCTCCGCCTTGGAGACACAGACACGCATTAAATTAGCTGGGATTTTCAAAATTCAGAGAACCTGAAAAACCCCTAAAAAACAAATCCTGGCTGATTTAATTGAGGCTTATGTTCCTAAGCTGCCTGCACACTTGTGCAACAAAGGCTCTTTTGAAAACAGCCCTCCAGCTCCCCACTGCCCCACAACTTCTGCAGCCATCAAGGGGCGCAAGGCTGTCTTACAGCATTACCATATGGTAGCATTTTACACTTACTTTGCACGGGCTTAGAGGTCTATGTAAAGCAGAAGGCAGGCAGGAATTAATGAGTTTGTTCGGTTTTAAAAACACACATTACTGACTTGTGCTGCGAGGTAAACAGCCAATCTTCCCCCTGAGCAAACGTTGCCCCATCCTGTTGGATTCTGACGAGGCTCCAAACACTGACTGCCTCTTGGCACTAATGGTGCTAAAAAGCTACTCCAAGGCTACGCTGGAGTAACTACAATTGTAAGCAAGAAATCTGAAATGCCTTCAGTGATTTCACCTCTCAAAATGCTATAAAATGATATTCTATTCATGGTCTTGATGAGTACAAGTAACAGTGCTGCACACAAAATACACAGAACAGGAACCAAACTGTTGGAAACAGAGCAAGCACTGAGTTGGCATAATTCAGGTTACTGATCCCCTTCCCCCAAACCTATCTGTGAATTTTAAGGTTTAAATTATGTGTTGATACATTCTTAATACATTTTCAAATACCACACCAAAAAAAAAAAAAAAAAAAAAAAAAAAAAAACTATCCAGCACGAACTTACAGCACAACGTACAGCACAAGCATCAACAAGGTGATAATCCTTGTCTCAAAGAGCTTATTCTCTTCCATCTGACAGCATCTTAAGACAACTGAAAATCTTTCTGGAACAGAAATTTATGTTACAGAACATGCTTTATCTTGTCCATTCCCACATAAGGGCACAACATCACTCCCACAGTAATATCATCAAGCATTGTAGTGGTAAAAGTACCAAACTGAAATGTATTCAAGAAATTAGCTAATTAATAGAAGTGTGTGGAATTTCTTACAGAATCAAACTGGATAAATGTCCAAAGAAATAGCCTATCAAAAGATTAACAGTACATCCCTATGTAAATGTAATTAGATGTCTATATGAAAATGCTTAACATGTAGCCCTACTTTTATATGGAAGCAGAGATGAAGATATCAATAAATCATTGACTTTGATAACAATCTTTGAGAGAACTTTGATTCTATAAACGATCGGTGTATTATCAAGGCAGTCACGGTGCAGAAGGCCAACTGGGAGAACAGGCTCCAATAAACTATTACTTTGGTATGACTGGCCATGAGTTCAGAATTTAAAGAAACTACAAAACATAGCATGAAAAAACGAATGTGTACTATAAAATTATACTTTCTGGGGTTTTACACATTAGAAAACAAAAGATGGTGTAGCATGTAACCCACTAGAGGCTGAGTGCAGGAGTCTCCAGCAGTTTCTCTGATTGGTGACATACACCCAGTTCCTTGGACGCTGCATTAAACCATATGTGTTTATTTATAATTGTAGAGAAAAAAAAAAAAAAATAAAAAAAAAAAAAAAAAAAAAAAAAAGGCATACACAAGTTGTTTGTCTCACATATGTTCTGTCAGACGTTTGTTAAAAAAACTGCCCTTCCTGTTACCCCTTCCCCAGTACCAGATGTAGGTAGAAGCCAGTGGAAGTGGAGCAGACATAAGCATGACAAGCTAATTCCCTGCATGAGGGACATAGCTGGGGTAGGGGGAAGGGGAGACGAAAACACTACACAGGAGTCCCATAAGGTCAGTGCAGGAGATTGAGACATCTGTCAAGGCTGGAAGTCAGTATGTTTGCTTGTATTATAGCAGATATTGTTGTTACCGCAACAGTTTTACTCTTAAAACAGTGCAGCCTGTGAGTGCAAGTAAATAGGCATGACAGCATCCTGATTTTTAAGTCACATCCAACAGGAATCAGATGCATTAAAGTCTGGCAGAAACGTAATGCTGTTTTCATTTAAGGAAAGGGAGGGGAAAAGACAGAACCTAAAGCTGCATCTCGAATGCTGTGCTGTCAGTTACAAAAGGGAAGTCCACTTCTCAGCAAAGCAGTGTCTCAAAGTCCATAGATGTGACCCACTCTGGAGTAACCTCCATATCCATGTGGAGCGGAGGAAAAGGGGTTGCAACAAAAGCATCTTCCCTTAAAACATGTTCTGCTTACTCTCATGTCTCAGCCATGAAGGGTGATGCTTTGGGGTGTACGGTGAACTTCACCCACATAAAGAAAAGCCTAGTTAACATTTTCTTTACTTTGCCTGATTTAAAAGGGACTGAGCAAGGAATGAGAATGATACAGATTTGTTACACATAACAATTTCCTCAGTGATCCACATACTTTGGTACACAGCTCCTGCATCTACCCTGAAAATCCTAACCTAGTAATTACCAAGAGAATGAGATTTTATACCCACACACCACTGGCCAGCATACAGGTCCTTAGGGACACTCCTGCTGCATGACTGTGTGCTGGTGGTCACTGTAAATGCTGACAATTACTACATGTGGTCTCGTATATGTTAAATAGGATGCAACTGTTTAAATTCCTGCACATTATATATATATATACATGTATCATACATATACACATGTTTATGAGGCGAGCAATTCACTACCAAAAGGTGAGAAGTGTTTGCTCATCTGTTGCTGAACCAAATACACCATTACTGGACATGTTCTCCAGGTATGATGCTAATCCTTTGCGATTCTACATTCACCAGAGAAGAACGATTTCACTCAAGTGCCAATGAAATTTAAATGCTCCTGATCTGTACAGGTTTTAATAGAGGGGTCTCAAAGAGCTTAGAACTGACTGAATGAACTGTGATTTATAAAGTAATTTATTAAAAATCTACAGCGGTGTTCTTGCTCCTTACCATTTAACAGAGAACAGGGAGTAAGGGTTGCCCAAACAAACCCTATAATTAATGCATCACAGAACAAGTTTCTCCTATGCGCACACTGCACCAAATCCCATAAAACTCCTGAGTAGGTTCTAAATCAAACTCATGAATTTTAAAAGACAAATGCAGACTCTATAAATCATTCATGTTTTTTAAGCATGCAATTAGAAGTTTGTTTTCAAGAATGAATAAAGCAGTGAAATAAATATTAGGGCTTGCTCTGTGATGTGTCAATCTCTTTGCATGGCAAGCTGGACCTTAAGAGGTTGTGAACTCATATATTTCCCAATGCTTTAAAACCTTCCAGGAAAGACTAAGCCTTCTGCTTATCCAGCAATTTATGAAAATCTATATGGATGATAAACTGATGTTAATGTTTGATAAATGAATAGACAGGCCATACCCAGCTATTTACAGCTTATTTATAATTTGCTCGAGTATGGCATAAAACAACTGCTGATGTCAGCTCTTTGATTAAAGGTGAACACCAGCAAAACCATTACCTTTCTGAAGGGGACTGGCTCCCATCTGAAACAGTAAGCACACCAACCACTAACCCAGAAAGTCAGTGACTATGAAGGAACTTGCTGAATAACTAGAAACTAAAACCAGCAAAAGTTTAAGGCTTCCACATCTCACTTCTCATATCCGTGCATTGTTAGGATCTGTGCTTCCTGTACCTACAAAGCGTGCATCCTGTGCTTAAGACTGGCGCTGAAAGGATAGCATCAAGAATCGGACTCTCCTTCCTACAAACTTTTCAGTTTTTGGATGGAACTCTTTTCCTATTATTAAAAACCTATAGAAGGGCACCAAAATTAGAATTCTGAAGCAAAAGAATACATAAAAATCCTATTCATTTAAATGGACTTTAAACAATCATTAAAACTATGTATTTTGCTTTCTGAATTTTTTCCTTTCCTCCATCTCCATGAAGGAAGAATCACAATATTGCAGTTAAAGAGCCATTTATTAGTCTCCGGGCCTAGACCATCCATACTTCTGAAGCTACATACTTTATAGATCAAGTTCAGGGCAGCCATGAAAACTGATTTTATTCTGCAAAGCTGTTATAATCTACCGAGAATCTACTGAATGGCTTCCGGAGTGCAAAAGGATATCTGTTGTGAATTTATAGAAAAATAATTGCTTCAAAATCACATGCCAAACAGATAAATCATGCTATGGTGACTGCTGTCAGACTTAATAATATAGTATTAATTGGATGGATGAACAAATAAATAGTGTTGCACTGTAATTAGAGGTGAGATGATTGATTTCTTTGCTGTAACTGTAGTTCAGCCTGACTTTTGGTCTCCCTGTTGTCAATTACAGTAGCTTTAAAATGTATCATTCGAAGTCAACAAACAAAATCTAACTCTTCCCTGCAGCTGAATTCTTGAAATCAGATACAGTGAAGCTAGACCTGGAAAGCTCAAGAAACTTCAGAGATGCCCACGTGGCCTGATCTCTTCCAGCCTCTTTCTCTCTCACGTCTAATGAGGATGAGCCAGATTTTACAGCTCCTTATAGCCTAGTTTGCTGGCTTCATTTCTGCTTCTAGTAACTGCAGCATGGATGAAATGATCTAAAACCAAAACCTTCAGAGAAAGGACAGTCCTTTCAGCTCCCTGCTTCAACATTCGGAGAAAGAAACTGAAGGAAAATGCAGGATGCAGGCTGTGCTGCTACCTGGTCAGGGGCCCAGTGAAAGATTGCGGCCTCCAAGCCTCCGTCACTTCAAGCAGGGATGTAGCCTTCATCCCTTTTCATCCTCTTATTTTTCTTTCTTTTTATTTTGCAGAAAGCAGAGAAAAAATGAGGAACATCTGCATGTTAAAATGTCCTTTTTAGAACCCTCTCCTTCTGGTAGTGCCTCTTGGAAATGTGTATTTCAAGTAAAAACAATTTATCTGAAATATACTAAGCACTTAAACAAAAATCAAAAACAAAGCATCATTCGTATTATACCTTTAAATATTATTTTATAGAAACCCGCAGGCCTTTCCCTAATCATGGACTAATTGCAAGTATACTTAGGTTAGCTTCTAGGGCTTTAAACTAAATCTTTCATTGCTGTCATTGCATTTACAAACCCCTCACAATCTCAGCACCAGAAGGACTGTCATTTTTAAATAAAAAGGAACGGAGGAGCTCTAACCAGTGAGTTAAAACAGCCTCCTTAATGGACCAGAAAAGTGCAAGTTGTCATAACAGCAGAATGTACATAGGTCTTTATCATTTGACAGATAACATATGTTTTTTCTCCTCTTCTGTGCTGTCAGAGATCACTCAAAATCCAATAAACAGATTTTCTGATAAACCATGAAAGAAAATGAACTTAGGGAGAAAAAAAAAAAAAAAAAAAAAAAAACTACTGACATGGCTGTCACTAATTCATGACAATTTATGCTCTCTTCAAGATGCAATTACAGGCTTGAAACACATTATTATATTTTTCCTAAGAACTCATGTGCAGAATTAAGTGAGCTACACTCCTGCCACAGAGCACCTCACAAGCTCCAGCACACCCCTGCTAGGGAAGCATGTTTAACCTACCAGTCCCAAACATACACAGAATGTGCCGTGCTGTGTAATACAAAATAAACACCTCCATTAAGTTTGAAAGAGGAGTGCAGCTGAGAGCTGCAGTAGCCACCAAATCTCTTTCTAACTCTAAGCTCTGCATAGCCCAATAAGGGAGAAATACTCATTTATGCAGGAGTCCCTGGAGGACACAAAGCAGAACTGGCACATTTCTGCTTCACCAAGGTAAAACGTACAACCTACAGAAAAGACATGCCAGCCTGATGTGCTGAATTATTTTCCTTTAAATAAAGATTTAGCCTGCTGCATGAGAGACAAATAAAATATATTGCTGCTTCAGGTAGGAGACTGAAAGTCCTGACAAACCTGGGAACTCAGTACTCTAATTTTGAGATAGATATATTGTACTAGAGAGAACCATTCAGTGAGCATTACAAAGCACTGCAATCACCTAAAAAGCTTGAAAATGAAATTAGTAATGAGAATTTAACCTGTGTTATCAGCGCAGGTCAATGGGAAAACTTTATTCCCCAATTCATTACATTAGGAGTAAGAGAATGGATCACAAGAGAGACACTCAGTCACACTCATCACCCCTAGGCCACAGAGGTGCAATCACCACAGAGGCATAAATCATCGTCTGTTAAATCCAACTGAACTTGTCAAGCTGACACCAAGGAGCACAGAAACAGGACATCATCATCATCATCACTCAGCTGTCCACAGGCTTTGCAATCATGTTGCTCCATTACACTGGGATGAAAAATACAGGAGAAAAAAAAAAAAAAAGAAAAAAAAAAAAGAAAAAAAAAAAAAAGCTGCTGCTCTCACTTTTTGTCCGTCTTATCTCCTTTCTAGGTCACACGGAAGATCCATAGAAAACAGATTTGTATTATGTTGAAAGTTCCCTTACCCCACCTGTCCTGACTTACATTTTACTTATGAAATAGCCCCAAAGGCTACAAGTTCAGAAGTGCTGCCACCTCAGAGACCATTCCCTTCAATGGGAACCACAGAACAAGCCCCTTGTTCACCCTGCAGCCCCTGTCCTTTGCAATGTGCCATAATGGTGACCACACCATGAAAACTCAGCCTACCTCTCCTGCACAAGACTTGATTCAATTACCAATGGTAATCCTTAAATTTTAACAAAGGTGTGTCTATCACAACCTTTTACAAGACAGAAGTTCAGTAGCCAAAAAGAGACAAAAATGTGATAAACTCTAATAACATATTCAGAAATCTACTTATATGTGTTTCACTGTACACCTTTGCACTGCTTTCCAATGTCCAATCACTTCCACATTGATCTTCACTTTTCTTCGTTTAGACTTTTTCCCATTTGCCTGCTCAGATTTCTGATCTCACCTGTGTTATTTTCTTCAGTGATACAATCATTACATTGCCACGCTTCTTTCTATCTTAGCCAACACAAACAACCACCACTTATTTTTCAGGATGCAGATTCTCCTTTCCTGGGAAATCTTCACCGGAAGGGAGAGCTTTTTGCCAACACACAAAATCCTGTGCCTATGCCTGGAAAAGAGCAGTGGTTGCAGTAGCTGCTGAAGTAGCTCTCACCCCTAGGTAGCTCTGTGAGTAGCTCTGTGTCCTCTAAGTGCAGTGCAGTTAATTCCTCCAACCAGTGACTCTGTACAGAACAGCAGAAACCACTGACAGACAGGCTTAAGTGCAAGTTGACACACTTCATTTATCTGCCCTATGAGATATTATCCCAAAGGCAAGGAGGCAGAAGGGAACGAAAACCTAACTGAGAGTCACAGGCAGAGTAAAAGGCCTCACAGAAGGAAATAAATCTCCCATTAACAGCATGCAGTGAAGAACACAAGGGAACAAATTGCCCAGCATTTTGTGGTGTTTGTTTTCAGGAGCAGCAATAACACATTCTGGGGTCACCCCCTCTTCATGCTAGCTCTGAAGTTCAAGAGCCAAGTGAGAGCCAGGACTCCTACCACAGATCCTGAAAAATGGCTTGGCCAAAGCAAAAACTATTTTCTTCATTCGCAGCACTCACTGAAGCTCCAAGAGCAATGAAAACACAGCCACCTGCTTTACGATAGCTTTTTCTGCTAATCACAGTTGAATAAGATGAAAGCAGGGAAAAAGGATTGAAAAAGGATATTTTAAAAGGGGGTACATTTAAGGATTAAACCTATTAAGCCTAGTAAGAAATGTAGGCATCACTCTGATGACACAGGATTAATCTGCATGCAGAAACGGCAGCTTCCTTCCCTGGCAGTCCAAGGGATGTTCATTTGCTATTCCTCCCACACTCTGGGTCACCTTTGGCTTTAATCTCCCAGGTCTGATCATCCACCCATGTAACCTGCCAATTTTTTCCTACTCTCTAAGCAGGATCATGGCAGCCTGGTGATGTTTGCAAAATTCAGCACACCCCAAACGATACCCTCGCATGTGGTGCTTTGATCTGCTAGAAAAACCTGCACTGAACAAGCACCAAACCCCGGCATTTCTGTTTTTTTTCCCCAGGTCCTTCAAGCAGCGCCGGTCCGACCAAACCACACGCACGAGCCGCTGCGTTTCAGCACCACGGACCGCAGGGGCCCCCGCGCACCGGCCCCGCAGCCGGGTTTTCTTGTTGCTTTGGGATACGAGATACAGAGCGGAAGGCTTTCCAGTGTAGAAATCCTGAAATCTCCTTCCGAGCTAAAGGCGGAAGGGATATTTGGCAAAGTCTGGTCATGAAAAGCCCCCATTCAACCCCACTCACAAAGAAAAGGATTTTTGATGGACAAAAGCGGACATTTTTTCTATTAGCATTAATAATTTTCTGTAAAGGCAGGGCAAATTGATTTCTTCATTATCAGAGAGAGCTCTGATAACATGACAAAGCCCCAGAAATGCTTTTTAATATGAGGTCCATCTGTGTCACACTTGCTCTCTGCCATAAGGTTCCCCTGTGCACCACACTTACTCTCCGAGATGTGTGATCTCACTCATTTTACGCAGAGGACTCTCCCAAATCCTCCAAAGCGGGCAGCTTAAACAGGCTGGGGCCGTGTGGGGCTTGGAGAGAGCCGGCACCTGATTCTCTCTGCAGATCCGAGCTTTTGTGCTCATTACCTGGGCTGCTTCACATCGCAGAGGGTGTAAGCGACGTTTTCATTTTAGGGCAGAAAACCTGAGGCCCTAAAACCAAGAAAATAAGCACCCGTATGCTGTGTAGGCTCTGACTTTACCTCCGCGGGGCTCCGAGGAGCGCCCGCAGCCACCGCGCAGCCCGGTGCCGCCGCTCCCATTCCGCCCGGAGGGACGGGGCGGCCGTCGGGGGGACGGGGCTGTCGGGGCGGGCTGGCCCTCGGGGGGACACGGCCGTCGGGGGAGGGGGCACACGGCCGTCGGGGCGGGCCGGCTGTCGGGTGCACGGGGCCGTGGTGGGGCCGGTGCCGTCGGGGGTGCCGGCGCCGTCGTGTCCCGCCCGGGATCTCACCTGCAGCAGGCAGCGGCCGGGCGCGGCGTGCTCGGGGAGGCGCCCGCGGTAGACGCGGCGCTCGAAGCGGGGCTCGTTGTCGTTGGCGTCCTCCAAGCGGACGCTGAGGCGGGCGGAGGCGGAGCGGGGCGGGCGGCCGCCGTCGCGGGCCACCACCCGCAGCTCCAGCGCCGCCTGCCGCTCCCGGTCGAGACGGGCGCGGGTGCTGACGGCGCCGCTGCGCGCGTCGATGCGCAGCAGCGCCAGGGCGGCGGGCGCTCCCTCGAGCGCGTAGCGCACCTCGGCGTTGGGCGAGCCCGGCTCGTCGGCGTCCGAAGCGCTGAGGCGCAGCACGGCCGTGCCGGGCGAGGCGGCCTCCGAGACGGCGGCGCGGTAGTGGGGCTGCGCGAAGGCGGGCGCCTCGTCGTTGAGGTCGGCGACGCGCAGCAGCAGCGGCTGCTCGGCGGAGAGCGGCGGCGCGCCGCCGTCGCGGGCCACCAGGCGCAGCTCGTAGAGGTCGCGGCGCTCCCGGTCGAGCGGCGCCGCCACGCAGAGGAAGAAGACGCCGGCCCCCGCCGGGCGCAGCGCGAAGGCGCCGTCGGCGCCGCGCAGGGCCAGCGCCACGCCGGGCTCGCCGCCCGCCTCGTCGGCGTCCGAGACGGAGACGCGGGCCACGTAGTCGCCCGGCCGCGCACCCTCGGAGACCCGCGGGCCACCGCTCTCGGTGAGGAAGAGCAGGCGTATGGCCGGCCGGTTGTCGTTCACGTCCAGCACGGCCACGGAGACGAGAGCGCTGGACACCTCGGGCTGCGCGCCGCCGTCCCGCGCCTCCACCACCAGGCGGTGCAGCGCCCGCGCCTCGCGGTCCAGCGGGCGGCGGAGCCGCAGCACGCCGCTGCGCTCCTCCACGGCGAAGTAGCCGTCGGGGTCGCTCTGCCGGCGGTTGATGGCGTAGCGCACCTCGCCGTTGGCGCCCAGGTCCGGGTCGGTGGCCAGCAGGCGACACACGGCCGTGCCCGGCGCCGCGTCCTCCCGCAGGCGCGCCCGGTACTCGGCGCGGCTGAAGGCGGGCGCGTTGTCGTTCTCGTCCAGCACCCGCACGGCCACCCGCAGCCGGCCGCGGCGCCGCGGGCTGCCGCCGTCCCACGCCTCCACCACCAGCCGGTGCTCGGCCGCCCGCTCCCGGTCCAGCCGCCGCAGCAGCACCAGGTCCAGCGGCTCCGGCGGCGAGCCCGGCGCCGGGCGCCCGTAGCGCAGCGCGAAGAGCGGCGGCTCGCCGGCCGCCAGCAGCGCGTAGCCCTGCGTGCCGAAGCGGCCGGCGTCGGGGTCGCGGGCGGGCGGCAGGCGGAAGGCGGTGCCGGGGGGGCTCAGCTCCGACACGTCGAGCCGCAGGCGGTCCCTCGGGAAGCGCGGCGGGTGGTCGTTCACGTCGGCCACCGCGATCTCCACCTGCACCACGTCGCCGCGCAGCGTGGCCGCCGCGAAGCTGTAGCGCGCCCGCCGCTCCCGGTCCAGCCGCCGCGCCGTGCGGATGATGCCCGTGTCGGGCTGCACGTGGAAGTCGGCCAGCACCGCCGACTCGCCGCTGCCCTCCGACAGCAGGAAGCCCCCCGGCGGCAAGGAGCCCTGCGGCAGCCCGGCGCGGATGTCGCCCACCAGCGTGTCGGCCGGCAGCCCCTCGTCCACCGCCAGGCTCAGCTTGTAG